>NC_063044.1:51287256-51504756 GCF_018812025.1 Megalobrama amblycephala | reverse complement strand
TATATATTTTTAATTACTCTACATACAACTAATAAAGCTACAAAACACACTCATTTTGATATCCAAGTTGAAAACAGTGCAAACAGCAGCACTACAAAATGCAAAATATCAGTTGAATCAGTGAATCATTTTTAGAATGAACTGATTCACTTAAAAGAATCAGACTTGCCAGTGTAGTTTACAAGAGTGTGTTTGATTACAGCTGCAGGAGTTTCTCACATGTGAATGTTGTGAATAATCTGCTGTGAAGTTTTGCTCTAGGCTGAACTGCAGATGTGCGGATCTCAGCAGCTTTTCTTGTGTCTTTGTCTCTTTCTGGCGCTTCTGTGTCCAAGTAGGTCAAAGTTGTGCTGCAGTTTTTCCCGGAGAAGCACTTCTGTGTCCAAACTCACAAACACAGCTGGAAGAAAGCAGAGCATGTGGACGATAACTGTAAAAGCATGAGTCAGAAGCACAGCTGTGAGTGTCTTTGTTCTGTTTTTGCATTTATTTTTCAGTTTATACTTATGTGAGAGTATTGAATGCATAATGAATCCTGCAGATTGTGGGGTTTATTTTCATTAGTGATTCTGGTTTTCAACGGGACGCTCCCATGACTGTGATCAGGGCATCTGTATTCATGTCAGTGTGACAAAATGACTGGTTTCAGTCAATAATGTGATTCATTTAAGTGAATCAGTTCGTTCAGATGGTGCATGTAAATGAACCGATTAAGAAAATGATTCACTGATTTAAGTCCCTGCACTGCATTTGTTATAGTGAAATACGCTCAGTTTTTAAATTGTATGTAGTGTAAATGTTTCTGCTCAAGTTTGATGCTGTCACACAAATTAATTCATTCAAAAACATTTGTTTTTGTGCCTGAAAATCCATATTTGCTTAAAGTAGAATTATATACAGTAGTTTATTTAAAAAAACATTGATATTAAAATACTTAAAATGCATTTAGCTACTTTTTGTTAGTAGCTTGTACTGGAAATAACTGCTTTAAATGTACTTTGTCAATATATTTTTGATGTCCAAAAGTTTTAACTCCACAAGTTAAAGGGTTAGTTCACCCAAAAATGAAAATGCAGTCATTTATTACTCACCCTCATGTCGTTCCACACCTGTAAGACCTTCGTTCATCTTCAGAACACAAATTAAGATATTTTTGATAAAATCCGATGGCTCAGTGAGGCCTGCATAGCCAGCAATGACATTTCCTCTCTCAAGATCCATTAATGTACTAAAAACATATTTAAATCAGTTCATGTGAGTACAGTGGTTCAATATTAATATTATAAAGCGACTAGAATATTTTTGGTGCGCCAAAAAAACAAAATATTATATAGTGATGGCCGATTTCAAAACACTGCTTCATGATGCTTCGGAGCGTTATGAATCAACGTATCGAATCATGATTCAGATCGCGTGTCAAACAGCCAAACGGCTGAAATCACGTGACTTTGGTGCTCCGAACCGCTGATTCGACACGCTGATTCATTTATGATCCGAAGCTTCCTGAAGCATTGTTTTGAAATCGGCCATCACTAAATAAGTTGTTATTTAGTATTTTTTGGCGCTCCAAAAATATTCTCATCGCTTTATAATATTAATATTGAACCACTGTACTCACATGAACTGATTTAAATATGTTTTTAGTACATTTATGGATCTTGAGAGAGGAAATGTCATTGCTGGCTACGGAGGCCTCACTGAGCCATCGGATTTCAACAAAAATATCTTAATTTGTGTTCCGAAGATGAACGAAGGTCTTACGGGTGTGGAACGACATGAGGGTGAGTAATAAATGATATTATTTTCATTTTTGGGTGAACTAACCCTTTAAAACTGGAGCCAGGGTTATTAACTAAAACATAAATAAAACCATAAAAAAACATCTTTGAAGTAAAATAAACATTAACTGAAATAAGATTACATATAAGAAACTTAAACTTATTTTTATTTCAGCTAGTTGCTGAGGCAAAATTTGACGAATAAAACTTGATGAATTAAAATAGTATAAACTAAAACTGAAATAAAAATTAATAAAAAACTATACATTTAAATAAAAAACAAAAACCAATACAAATTGCAAAACCACACAATAAAAACCTAAAACTTTAACAAAAATCAAAATATAAATGGAAAATATAAAAATGAAACATTTTTGTGATTCGAAATAAAATAAATGTTAACTGAAATAAAATAAAAAATATATAAACATATTTTACAGCTAATTGATAAGTAATTAAAATTACAAAACGAATTCAAAGTATTAACAAAAACTAATATCTCAGTGATACTAAAATAACACCGACTGGCACCAACTAAATCCACTACGGCGGCTCTTAAAGCACATGATAATTACGAGATTAGCGGCGCAAAACCTGTTTAAAGGTTCATTTGTGCCGATAGTCCTTCATATGAAGTGTGTTTGTGTGTCAGTATGGGTGTGGATGCATCAAGATGGGTGTACATGAGTGGTTAAGAGCTTTACTGGATTTAGTTTGCAAACTTAAAATGTAATCTAATCTTAAAGAGTCGAGAGTGGATGCAGTGATTTATAGACACAAGTTTTTCAGGTACTGCCGTGATAATTTATTTAATAAACCTAATTCATTATTACATTACCTTCAGTTCAACAGGTCGACTGTTGGGTGTTACATCTAGTTTTCACTAAAATGTTTCAGAAACATTCAGAATAATTATTCTGATGATGTAAACATTCAAAATAACAACCTTTGTTTTAATGATTGTCATCTTATTTTCTGTCAGTTTCACATGGGAATCAACAATTGTTTTTTTGAATGTGTGATTGATTGTTTCTTGCAATTAGACAAACTACCTAAAGTTTGGGGTCAGTAAGATTAAATTTTTTTTTTTGTAAGAAATTAATACTTTTATTCAGCAAGGATGCGTTAAAATTATCAAAATAAAGACATTTATAATGTTACAAAAGATTTCTATGTCAAACTAGATGAATAGTTTGTAAACAAACTTTGAAGTTGGCTTGAGAAAGCCAAACCAGAAAGTTTGACATAGTTTTAAAAGCTTGAAGTTTGAAGGTTTTCAGTTTGAAGTAGTTTTAAAGTGTAATGTTTTAATGTTTTGAGCTGTTCTCTTGAACTTTCTATTCACCCAAAAATCCTAAAAAAAATATATATATCATGGTTTCCATAAAGATATAAAGCAGCACAACTGTTTTCAGCATTGATAATAATCAGAAATGTTTCTTGAGCAGCAAATCAGCATATTAGAATGATTTCTGAAGGATCATGTGACACTGAAGACTGGAGTAATGATGCTGAAATCTTTTAAATTGTAATAATATTTCACAATTTTACTGTTTTTACTGTATTTTTTAATAAAAAATGCAGCTTTGGTGAGCAGAAGAAACTTCTTTCAAAAACATTACCATTCAAAAGTTTGAAGTCGGTATGATTTTTTAAAATGTATGTATTCAAAATGACTAAAAATCATTGAAATTATTGATCAGCAGAATCAAAGCATCCTGAAACGTGCTCCCACAATCCCGTGCTGCCCGTGACACACGGCACGGTTGTCATGTGCACATGATGCTACATATGTGAAGCAGGTCACCAGACGCAGCCTGAATCTTGTTTATTGCATGTGTGTTTTCATATCTGAACAATAGCAGCAGTGTCGTGTTGCTGCGGCCTACGAATCCATCTGAGCATCGGAGGATTTGGCCATAATGATGGCGACACGTGTTGGGTGTCTCCCAGAAAACACACACACACACACACACACACACACACACTTCCACCCATGCAGTGGCAGCACATGGCCAGTGGGACGTGACTCACTGCAGGCCTTGTGTAACCGTGTGTTTAGATGTGCAGATGCCAGCGCAGGCGTCGATATGAACCAACAGCAGTAAATCATGTTTGAGGAATGAAGCTCACCTGGTCTTCCTGGCGCACCTGTCTCATCTTCTCGTGCCACATGAGCTCCTGTCTATTGCCCGGGATGAATCATACTTGTAAATTATTTCATCTCAAGGCTCGTTTACGCTTGGTAAGAACCAAAATAAACCACCAACCACAATCTCTGAGGCAGTACATCTCAGACAGTTGAGTTGTGTTTGTGCAGGCCTAAATCTGTGGATTTATTTTGTGTCATTTTAGTAGTTGCTTCCACTTCTGCCACTCATTTTTGATTTATAATTAGTTTTAAAGCTACAAAATAATTAAAAATTAATTAATTTTTAAGCTACATTATATAAATTTTCCATACAAAATTCTGCACTGGTTGCTAGGGTGTTGTGGGTGGCTGTCAGGGCAACGACGTACAATTGCAATGTATTTAACATGGTTTTTAATATTACTATGTGGTTTCTAGGGAGTTTGGGTGGTTTTCAGGGTGTTGCCATGAAGTTGCTAAGATATAATAAGTTGCTAGGGTGTTCTGGGTGGTTGCCAGGATGACATTATGCAATTGTAAGGTATTTGAATTTTTCAGGGAGTTGCTATGACTTTCTGAGTTTGTCAGAGTTGTTCAGTTGTTGTGGTTGGTTGCTAGGGTGACACTGTACAATTGCGAGGTATCCAACATGTTTTTTAATATGTTTTGTAATGTTATTTTGAGGTTACCAGGGTGTTGCTATGCAGTTGCTGTGCCATTCTGAGTTGTGTGAGTTGTTCAGTTGTTGTGGTTGGTTGTCAGGGCGACACTGTGCAATTCCAAGGTATCTAACATGTTTTCTAATATGTTTTGTGGTATTATTATGTGGTTGCTAGGGTGCTTTGGGTGGTTACCAGGGTGTTGCTATGTAGTTGCTAAGATATTGTAAGTTTCAAGGGTGATGTGGATGGTTACCAGCGTACCATTTCAAGGCATTTTAAGTGGTTTGTAATGTTATGTGGTTGCTAGGGTGTTGCTATGCAGTTACTAAGATAAAGTTGTAAGTTCCAGGGTGACATTTATAGTAATTTATAATGTGTTACTATGTGCTTGCTAAGATTTTCTAAGTTGCTAGGGTGCTCTGGGCGGTTGCCAGGATGACATTATGCATTTGCGAGGTATTTAACATGTTTTCTAATATGTTTTGTAACATTACTATGTGGTTGCTAGGGTGCTTTGTGTGGTTACCAGGGTGTTGCTATGTAGTTGCTAAGATATCATTAGTTGCAAGGGTGATGTGGATGGTTACCAGTGTGACAATGTACCATTTCAAGGCATTTTAAGTGCTTTGTAATATTATGTGGTGACTAGGGTGTTGCTATGCAGTTGCTAAGATAAAGTTGTAAGTTCCAGGGTGACATTCATAATTTATAATGTGTTATTATGTGCTTGCTAAGATTTTCTAAGTTTCTAGGGTGTTCTGGGCGGTTGCCAGAATGAGATTTGTGCAATTGCGAGGTATGTAATGCGTTTTTAAACCTGTTTTTAAAATGTATTACTAAGTGTTAGTTAAGGTGTTTCAGTTGGTTTCCAGGGTGCTGCCATGCAATTTCTATGACATTGTAAGTTGTCTTGTGTTGTTGTGGCTGATTGCCAGTGCAACATTGTAGAATTACAAAGTAATTTGTTACTGTGTGGTTGCTAGGGAGTTTTGTGAGGTTTCTAGGATGCTATGCAGTTGTTAAAATAAGATGCTAGGGTTTTGAACAACTGCAAGGTATTTAACATGTTTTTTTTTTTTTTTTTTTTTTTTTGGTTAACATAACTATGTAGTTTTGGGTGGTTTTCAGGGTGTTGCTATGCAGTTGATATGATAATCTGAGTTGCTAAGGTGTTTTGGGTGATTGTCAGGGAGACAATTGCAAGGTATTTGACATGTTTTGTAACCTTACTTTGTCATTGCTGGGGTGCTTTGGGTGGTTGCCAGGGTGTTGCTATGTAGTTTCTAAGATACTGAAATTTGCAAGGGTGATGTGGATGGTTACCAGCATGACAATATACCATTTAAAAAGGCATTTTAAGTGGTTTGTAGTGTGCTATTATGTGGTTGCTAGGGTGTTGCTAAGATAAAGTTGCAAGTTCCAAGATATTCTAAGTTGCTTGGGTGTTTTAGATGACTGTTTGGAGTTTTGCTCTGGATTTTTAAAATCATCTACCAGGTGAAATCTCATAAATGGACAAGCTGCGTCAGCGTGCAAAAGTTTAATAGGCTACCAAAGATCAGTGGGTTGTTCAAATTGACTTAGAAAACACTAATAAATCAAGCTCGGGCGGCTAAAAGCTGTTTGACTTTCATGTTGCCATTCTGCATCTGTATAGTGGCCGCTAAAGTTTCCACATAAAAGGCGGAGGGAATATTTACGATGTTTATTTTCTTCTCCAGCTCTTCCAGCAGCACCTGCATGGTCTCTGAGTCAACACACTGCCTCATTAAAACCTCATTTAATGGCCCTTGTCGTTGTTCTGGGCACATCTGCAGGGTTTTCACCCGTGTGCTGTCAGTCTGACTCTCCCTCGTATCAGAGCAGCACAGATCCGCCCTCGACAAGGCTGTAAATCTGCAGTGGATCTGGGGTGAACACACACACCTGTCCTGTCGCCCTGCCCTCATGAGCTCATGTCTGGAGTCGAGGGTTTGTAGATCCAGCTGAAAGCGCTTCACCCGGTCGAGACACCTGCCCTGCCCGCTGCTTTCCTGGCGTCCAGCAAACCCGTGCTGTTTTTCCTGTGCTTCCTGCACCTGGCACATTGCTGCGACGTGCCAGCACTCCCGCCAGTCATTCAGAGCAGCCCACATTCCTGCCTTAAAGACGCAGGACACCCACAAAACCGTCACGCATTCAATCTGGACCAGCACTGTTTCTGTGGATTTTAGGCATTTTTAATCTGTCCTGACGTCAGATGTGGGTGTGTAACCTTAAATTAGAGTCTGAAAGCGTCATTTCTTAAATCTGCAGAGACCCCTTTTGAATGAAGTGTTATTTAATTTTATTGTTTGTTATAGTCGTCCTGCAGCGTTTGTGCTTCACACATGAATAAATGATTCTGAGAGAGAGTTTGTGCTGTTAATAAGTGATCAGACACCATTTACAAGTAGGCTATTAGATATTTTTTATATTTTAAAATAATTGTATTAAATGAATTACATTAATAATTATTATTAGACAAAAGCATAATTATTTATCATTTATACCTAAAATTATACACTAAAATTTTAGAATGTTTATTTAAAATACTAATTGAAAGTATTTTTTTAATTTTATTTTGTTATTTTTTTACTTGAAATGATTATTTATATTTTCAATATACCATTAGGCCTACTGCCACATCATATAAAATTTATTAATGCTGTCAAATCGATTAAAAATGTCAGTTAATATTAAAATAATTTTATATCTATATAAATACAGGCTACTTTTGCCTAATATATATATATATATATATATATATATATATAAAACTTTTATGTTAGATGCGATTAATCAATTTGACAGCACTGTTATTAAATAATTTATAATTATAAACAAGTATTTAACTTATTAAGTGCTCATTAATGTCTTATTGAAAGTTTATTTTATTTCTTGTCTTTTTTTTAATTAAACATTGTTATATTTTCATTACCATTACTGGCACCTTGTTATGTCTTTTCCCTCCACTGTCACAATATGTTTGTGTATTGTTGCTTTGGCAATACAATGTGTAAAATGTACAACGAGAAGGGAATAAGAGGGAGAAAATAAACAGTGTGTGTCACGGTTATTTTACGGAAATAGTTTTAGGAAGCACATCTGGACAGAGAGACGGATGGAGAGCAGAGAAGAGGAAGGTTCCTGAATGAAAATAGCCGGTTCTTGTGAAAATCCCCTTCCTGTCTTTTGCCAGTTTGTTAGTCATAAACCCCTGGAGGATGACTAACCATAACCAGACACTAGTTTATAAACTAGTGACCCAGTGTCCGAAGTGAAGGACTTCCTGTGAGGGTCAGAGCAGCTCCAGACCTGTCAGATTAATGGAAGAATAGAATTTATGATTTATGATGCCTATATTACATTCAGGAAAGGAAGTTACACTGTGAGTGCACGTACAGTAACAGCATGAGAGGTGTTGGGTAACCACAGATGATTGACAGGTCCGGATGGGAGGAGCAGGAAGTGACGTGCGCACACGTGTGTGTGTGTGTGTGTGTGTGTGTGTGTGTGTGTGTGTGTGTGTGTGAGGCGGATGGGCCAGGCAGAAATAGAAAGTATGTGAGAGATTTCAACTATCCGAGAGAGGGAATATAATCACAGATCTGTGTGTGATTATGGGGAGCTTAACCCTCGGCTGTCATGGTGAAAAATGTAGTTATGTTTCCAGTACCTTTGCCAAGAGCCGTTTGTCCAAAGTTATATGGGATGGATCTGAGAGAAATATTCTAATCCAAAATATTATAAATATGTTCTAAAAACACGTTTTGTGTCAGACACTTATGAATTAATTATCCACATTGTTTATCACAGTAGCGTTTTGAGATCATTATGACGATTTTTATTATTGATAATGATCAATATTAAGATGATTAATATCAATTCAGATGACGCCCCCGGCTTGATGGCGACAAGAAATATAATATATTAAGAAACCGAAAATAATATTAAATCTTGTCGCTATTGGCTTGCGCCATCTAGTGGTCACACAGAACGTGTGGCAAGCATATAAGTCCACTTTCAAGTAAAATTTTCCTGATAATTTACTCACCCCCATGTCATCCAAGGTGTCCATGTCTTTCTTTCGTCAGTTGAAAAGAAATGAAGGATTTTGATAAAAACATTCCAGGATTATTCTCCTTATAGTGGACTTCAATGGCCTCCAAACGGCTGAAGGTCCAAATAACAGTTTCAGTGCAGCTTCAAATGGCTTTAAACGATACCAGACGAATAATAAGGGTCTTATTTAGCGAAACGATCGGTCATTTTCTAAAAAAAAATACAACTGTATACGCTTTATATAAACAAATTCCAAGTGGTTCCGCCAAAACCACACTTTCGTATTCTTCAAAAAGCTTACGCTGTATGTCCTACGCCTTCCCTATTCTGCTTACGGAAAAAACGTAACTGGCGCCGCATTCGTTCTGTAAGTTGAATAGGGAAGGCGTAGGATATACAGCGTAAGCTTTTTGAAGCATACGAAAGTGTGGTTTTGGCCGAACCACTTGGAAGGCGATCATCTGTTTATATAAAGCATATACAGTTGTATTTTTTTTTGAAAATGACGATGGTTTCGCTAGATAAGATCCTTATTTCTCGTCTGCTATCTTTTAAAGCTCTTTGAAGCTGCACTGAAACTGTAATTTTGACCTTCAACCGTTTGGAGGCCATTGAAGTCCACTATATGGAGAAAAATCCTGGAATGTTTTCATCAAAAAACCTTAATTTCTTTTCGACTGAAGAAAGAAAGACATGGACATCTTGGATGACATGGGGGTGAGTAAATTATCAGGGAAATTTTATTTGAAAGTGGACTAATCCTTTAAAGAAGTAATGTTTAGTGACTGGATAACTCAATAAGTTTATATTTATGTAATTTTAATTAATTATGTACATTTAAGGACCGCTGTCATCAAATATCTAGAGCGCGCGTCGTTCCGTTGTTATGGCGACGGCGCCTACCAGGGTCTCGCGGCGCAAATATGTGCGTCGATGACGCGTCCAGTTCGTGTGCGCGCATTTAGCAGCGCTGCTAGTGTGTGTGTTTGTGTAACAGCACAAACCGGCACCATGAGCCTGAATAAACATCAGCTGAGTGATTCTTTATTTATCTGGGTAAGATATAAACCCATTCCATTGACTTACTGTAGTATGTAGAGCGTGTTTGCCTGTGTTCAGCGAGAATAAAGTAGTTTGTTGTAGTGTAGCGCGCTAGCCTGTTAGCAGCAGGTGGATCTCCTCAGACTTCATGAATTTTATTGCTGTTTTCTGTGGATTATACACTCGTAAATCAGTCTGACGATTTCATTAGTGCTTTATACCATGTGTTAAACTCGTTATGTAACTGATCAAAGGTCTTAAAATGAGTTTAGAGCTGATTATAAGAGTTCAAAACAACTTAGACCTAAAATAACCTCCGATTAAATCCTCGTCAAATTAAATAATATAAATGCCCTTCTAAAGCGACGTTATTTTGAAGGCAGTTGAGGAACAAACCCTTACTTTAGCTCAGTAAACTCACTGTTTGTGATCTCATGAGCTGCTCATATTGACTTTCTCTGCTGCAAATGTGTCACAATAATAAGTAACCTATTATTGTAGTCTTTTCATGTTTTTCTGACTCCATAGACACAGATAATATTACTGTAAACTGTCTAATAGATCATAAAGTAGGCTTGAAGATTTCAGAAATATAATTGTTCTCCACTATACCAAGAGTTTTCAAACATGTGATGAACACCCATCCTAATATTTTATATATATATATTATAAAGTCCCAATTTATACAGTGAAAGATTAAAACTTTATTTGGAAAATATTTACTTTATACTGTGCTATGTATTATTTATTTGTATATTTCAATAAATTTGTATTGTTTAATTTTATTAAAATCTATTTTTATTTATTTATATTAATCTATTTTTTATCATTTATTCATTTTAATATATTTATTTATTTTTTAAATGCATCTCAGACCCTAAACGGGACATTAGTTTTAAACTCTGTCCAGTGTTTGTCTAATTTCTGTCTTGACTTTTGTCTGTGTGTTTCAGCTGCAGACGTTTCAGGTGCCGTCGTGTGCAAGCAAACATGAGCTGACCAGTGGCGTGGCCATCGCACATGTGCTCAACAAAATGTGAGTGTTCACGTCATCGCGTGTGGGTGTGACTTTCTGCAAATGTTTGCGATGGAATGTCAAATATTCCTCTGAAAGCAGATCTGACAGATGCGCTGGATGTCTGATACACTGTTAATCCACCAACACACATCTGACAATGTCAAATATGACAGCTGCTCATGTCTTCATGTTAAATAAATAATTATCATTTACTCTCCCTCAAGAAGACTCGTATTTAAAGGGGTGGTTGATTATGATTTCTCTTTTTTAACTTTAGTTAGTGTGTAATGTTGCTGTTTGAGCATACATTTTTACAGAAATCACTTGTTAAGGACTACAACAAGCTTCTTCCTGGGTTAGTGACATCATAAATCCTAAATTTTACATAAACCCCGCCCCCGAGAACACACAACAAAGGGGGTGAGACCATGTTGGGCTGCTTTAGAGAAGAGGAACAGTTGTTGTAGTAGAGTGTTGTTATCATGCCATCATTTTACGCCGTACTGCTTCACAAACGAGGGTCAATTCAACACTGGATTTGCACAAAAGATGAACATGACGGCACATGCTAGTCGATGAGTTGAATCAACTCCACAGCAACTACATCAATTTATCCACTAACCGTTCAGAAACGTCCAGTTTCATTCTAAAAGTTGTAACTTCTTCCTGAGTCTCTCCATCAGTGTCGACTCCGGTTTGAACAATGTAAGGATGAACGCCGTTACTGACAATCCTCATTTTGGCTGTGTGAGATTCTCCAGCATTGTTGTTGTTGAGCAACTGAAGCGTGAGCTGTTAAAGCTCCGCCCTTTTCTGGAAAGGGGGTGGGGAGCAGCAGCTCATTTGCATTTAAAGGGACAGACACAAAAACGGCGTGTTTTTGCTCACACCCAAATATGGGCAAATTTGACAAGCTATAATAAATGATCTGTGGGGTATTTTGAGCTGAAACTTCACAGACACATTCTGGGGACACCAGAGACTTATATTACATCTTGTACAAAGGGGCATTATAGGTCCCCTTAAAGTCAATTATCTTTCCTTCTGCTGGTCTAAATCAGGATGCATACCAAAAAAAATTGTCGGTTTTGTATTTTAAGAGCATTTCTGATCTGTTTGCTTTTCTGTTTTTGTCAGAGATCCATCCTGGTTTAATGAAACATGGCTCAGCAGGATAAAAGAGGAGGGCGGCACAAACTGGAGGCTGAAGGTATTTTACTCTTTCTCATTCTGCTCAGGCATTTTCTGTACAGTTTATGGTGTGTGTGTGTGTGTGTGTGTGTGTCTCTGAACATTTATATGCTCTGACAGGTCAGCAACCTCAAGAAGATTCTTCAGAGCATGATGGAGTATTATCATGACGTGAGTATTGAGGTTTGATTGATGTCTGTAATAAAGCATCTTTCATTTGAGCCTTTAAACCAGAGGTTTTACACACATGTGTATATTTAGTTATATTTAATTATTAAAGAAACTGTTATTGGCTAGTTACACGCATCTCCTTGTGTCGTGTGCTGTCTCTGTCAGGTGTTGAGTCAGCAGGTGTCTGATGAGCACGTCCCTGACGTGAGTCTGATCGGTGAGATGGGTGACGTGACTGAACTGGGCCGTTTGCTGCAGCTGGTTCTGGGCTGTGCCGTCAGCTGTGATCAGAAACAAGGTGCAGCTTCTCATAACAGACCCAAACACTCACATGATATGAAGGGATTATAAACCATGTGATCAGCCGTGTCACTTTCACAGTGTTTGAGAGAATGACTAGAGAAGAGAACAAAAACTGAGAGGAGATTAAAGCAACCCCCACTGACAGCGTGAATAGAGACAGAGAGAGACGAGCACAATGGGAGATCATTAGATGAGGGGAATGATGGGAAGAGCCAGATGGAGGAAGTTCCCATAGTGTGTGAAACGCTGTTTACACCTGTTATTAACGTCCTCTAAATGGGTTCTTGTTAGATCAAAATCTCAATAATAGGTAGAATATTTGTAATCCCAGTCATCAGTTTAAGAAACAGGCGCCTCGACCCTTGTGATGTGTGTCAGCAGCAGCGCGGGATCTCGGGAGAATGACCAAGCAGACACAGATCAAGTGTGGTACAAAGCATTCTCAGATTTATTCAGGAAGAAGGGTCATAGGTCAAACAACAATCTCCAGGATGGCTTGAGCATCCAATCATACGACTTAAGAATCAAACCTTACCATGTATGGCATTTCAAGAAATATAATAACAAATAAGAAATGAATGTGCGTGAATGTGTGTGTGTCTTCAACTTCTGGTTACGTGTGTCCAAGGACTACTACTTCTTGTTTTGTCTAGGTAGGTACATGAGCTGCACAATGGAAAAATCCCAAGACAGACAAGAAAGACAAAAAGTGAAGCTCAAGAAATAAGAAATTATTTAACAGTTCTGAAACAGTTTGATTAAGCCATGTTTAAAGTCATATTAAGAAACCAGAACTAAAGGTCAAAGGTCTCCTTCAGCTGTCTGCCAGTTAAAAACAAAAATATAATATAATATGACACATGCAAGTGTCTGACCATATATAAAGCCACAATATCAACTTTGACAACACTGTGTTAAATTATTATTTTTTTTAAAAGAGTTTTTTTCCATTTCCTGAAAACTAGCATTTTTAGAGGTAGAAGATATCGCCTGACAGTGACAATATGCAGAATAATCAGTTTACTACTCTAATACAATATTCAATTGAACTGGTTTTCTGTGAATAGAAAGTGGACTATATATTTAAAATTTCATATTCATAGTCATTCTGCCCCAGTGCAGTATTTGTTTACTGAACATTAATATTTTATTTATATTTCCTGGTTGAATGTAGATGAATGTCTTCATAACATGCATGTTTATTAATCTCAGAATGGCTATTGATGTTGAACAAATTGGCATTTATTTGTCTGATAAATGTCATAATCATGAACTGGTTGTCTTCACAGAGCACATTCAGCAGATCATGACGCTGGAGGAATCAGTGCAGCATGTTGTGATGACGGCCATACAAGAGGTACTCAACACTCCTCCTTTACTCCTCTGTTTCTCTCTCTCTGTGTACTGCACACAATAAAACAGGGCGCACCCCACTCAAAATAACCAGAATTCAGTTATATTTTACTGATAATGCAGAAACATTTTAAAACAGACCTGCAGTGTGATCAGAGATAAATGTGACTCCTCCAGAACACAATCACCCACAGATCTGCCTGTCAGAGACTCTGAGTGAGTTTATGCAGATTAGTCAAGCAATGTTATATTATGTCAGCTAGCTAGTACCATTAAAGACCATGTTGTATTTTCTGATGTGAAAATATGTTAAAGACACAAACACAGACTGATTTATTCCTAATTCAGAATCATTTTGGATCGACAGCTCTAATTATTCCCTTAAAAGTGGACAGTCTTGTGCTGTTTTCAGATACATTTACAGTTTCACAAATACCTTTTTTTTTATTGTTGTGATTCATCTGGTTGGTTTCACTCAACACTCAGGACTAAATAGTCCTTTGCCATCAAGTCTATGGGAATTTTTCTCCTTCTGTGTGAATATTTTACAGCCCATCACTGATCAGAGTCATATCTCACCTCTCTCTCCTCAATAAGCTGCACAGTTTGAGCCCTCATTCACGGGTTTACAACAAACAGAGCAGGGCAAAAGTTACAGGCCAAAGTAGAACAAGAAATTCCTGTTTTAATATATATATATATATATATATATATATATATATATATATATATATATATATATATATATATATATATATGTATGTATATATATGATTCATTTTGTTTATAACAAATATAATTAAGATAGTATTAATTTAATATGAAATTTTAATATTAAAATATTCTAAATATTATTATATCTTATTATTATTGTATTATATTAATGTATGTTATATATCATATTGTATTTGCCATTTATAATAAATTACAATTAATTTTATTTATAACATAATATAGAAATACTAATTTATATCATATTATTAATATATTACATAAACTTAATACTATATATATATATATATATATATATATATATATACATACATATATATATATACAGAGCAAGAAAATTATATATATATATATATATATATATATATATATATATATATATATATATATATATATATATATAGTATTTGTATGAATATGGATTTTTTTTAATGGCTATAGCTAGAAGTCAAATTATTAATAATTATAAGTTTCATTCATAATATAATAAACAATTTTACTTTTTATCACTTATGAATTTGTGATATAATATAGAAATGTTCATATCATATTAATATATTACATAAACATAATACCATAATTTATAATTATATAATATCATATAGAAATATAATAAATTATATTTGTATGAACTGAAATAGCCAGAAGCCAATGAAGTAATAATTAATTATGATTCATTTCTATATAATATATACATTTCTATATAATAAACATAATAAAGAAAGATGCTGTCACTGTTGATCTTTATTCATGTGTTTTCTCTTTATCTTCCTCCTTCAGGCGTTTTTCCCACATTAGAGTGAGGAGGAATACAGTCTCTGCATTGATCTCTGTGTGTCTGTGAAAACTTGCTCTGTGTAGATCTGTTCTGTGTATAAAGAGCACCAGACTGAGCATGTGACTGCTGTGTGAGCCTGATCTAATGGAGACGTTACTGTGCTTGTCTTTCAGCTGCTCACTAAAGAGCCTGTGGAGGCAGGATCTCCAGAGTCATACGGGGACTTCGACAGTCAGGTGAGCGTGTGTGGTTTTTGGGATCGGACAGGTTCATGTTTTCTTCATTATCTCACTCTCTTTTGGCTGTTTTGTTGTTCCTCAGTCCAGGAAGTATTATTTTCTGAGTGAAGAGACCGACGAAAGAGACTTCACGTCCCAGCGCTGCCGAGAGCTCCAGCAGCAGGTGACCAAAACTAAACCACGATAAATGCCAGAGAGTTCAAGAGAACTGAGGTGAAAACTGAGATGTGCTTATGTGTGTTTCAGCTGTCTGTTCTGATGGAGGAGAAGTCCTCGCTGCAGGTGGAGGTTCAGTCTCTGCGGGAGCGTCTGACGCACTGCGAGCCGTCCGACGTCTCCTCCACCATCACCAACAAGAAGCTGCTGCTGCTGCAGAGTCAGATGGAGCAGCTGCAGGAGGAGAACTACAGGTGTGAGGCCCCTCGTGCAGCTCCACCACGGGGCCCAGAATGATTAGGCTTAGTTCACACTGATGTCCAAATCTGATTTGTAGGTGTCTCTGACTCTGAAGTTATGGTCTGAACAACCAGAAACATACAAAACCTACAGTTTCATATGGATTTTAAGTTTTAAATGATTCGATTTTGCTTTATTAGTCAAATTAGTATGTAGACAAATAACATAACGTTAATCATAATCCATTAATTCATAATTAATTAATAATTAATGATGATGATTATTATGGTTTTTATTAACTATTATTGTAATTATTGTTGTTTTTATTTATTATAATATATCAGATATAGTATTTAATTATTTAATTTAATTATATTGTATCATATAAATGAAATTATTAATCCAAATAAATGTATACTATTATTTAATTATACAATATCTATTCATGCAAATACGATATTACATTTCTATACAATATATAAAAATAGATTATTTTATAGTATTACATTAATCTAATATTATAGTAATAGTATGGTATAATATGTTATTTCCATGTTATATTATAAATAAAAGTAATCATAATAAATTATTCATTATTTCTTAATTGGCTCTGGCTATATATATTCATACATACAAATACAATATTATATTTCTATATAAAAATAAATAAATAAATAAATAATATTTTAGTTTTTATGTAATATTAATAATACTATATTTTATTTGCAATTTATAAATTTAGTCAATCGAAATTAATCATAAATAATTATTACTTAATTGGCGTTGGCTATATCAGTTCATACAAAAAATATATTACTATATAGTATATAAATAATTATAATTTTATAGTATGTAATATATTCATAAAATTAATATTTCTTTATTATATATGTCTGACATTTTTAAGCTTCGTTGCTGTACTGTGTGACAAAATTGACAATTTTTTTTAACATTGTGTGAATGTGAACATTAAATAAATCTGTTACACTAAAATGGACCAGAAGGAGATCTTAATCCACTTTCAAATCCAGATTCAGTGTGAATGCAAAAACTGATTGGTCCTTATTGTTCTTTTAAATTTGACATCATCTTGATATCATATAAGCACCAGCGATATGAGATATTATATGTTAAAACAGTATTATTTGCCATAATTATTACATATGATTTTTGACCAAACCGGAAGCCTGACTCTTGTGTTTCAGGCTAGAGAGCAGTCGAGATGACCAGCGGGTGCGAGCAGAGGTTCTGGAGCGAGAGGTGACCGATCTGCAGATGAGGAACGAGGAGCTCACCAGCCTCGCTCAGGAGGCCCAGTCCCTTAAAGACGAGATGGACATCCTCAGGTCAGACACGGAGACATGAAGCCTCTGTTTCAAACCCCACGTTCGTTCTTCAGTCATTCATCACTCGTGTTTGTGTTTCAGGCACTCGTCGGACCGTGTGAGCCGTTTGGAGGCGATGGTGGACACGTACAAGCGCAAGCTGGAGGATCTGGGCGATCTGCGCAGACAGGTGCGACTGCTGGAGGAGAGGAACCACGTCTACATGCAGCGCACCTGCGAGCTGGAGGAGGAGCAGCGCAGAGCGAACACCATCCGCTCGCAGCTCGACACCTACAAGAGACAGGTGAGCCGACGCTGAACGCTGCTCCGAATCGTGTCATCTGAAACAGTACGGTCAGATGAATAAATGATGGATGTTTGTGTTCCTCAGGCTCACGAGATGAGCGCCAAACACTCGGCAGAGGCCATGAAAGCTGAGAAGTGGCAGTTTGAGTACAAGAACCTCAACGACAAATATGAAACCCTTCTGAAGGAGAGAGAGGTACAAAAATGATCACTCACATCACATGAGATGAAATGATAATGACTGTCTTACAGTTGCGCTCTGAATGTGTCTGATGTAGAAGCTGATATCTGAGCGGGACACGCTGAGAGACACGACTGAAGAGCTGAGATGTGCTCAAGTGCAGCAGCAGTGTTTAACAGGTCTCACACACACAGCATCATAACCTGACAGCATGTACCAGCAGAAGCAGCACAAGCCCTGCCCTCTCTCACTCTATCGTCCAATCAGCTCTGTCCCTGACTGTGTGTGTTTGTAGATTCTCTGAGTGGAGATTCAGGAGCAGTTGGCAGCTTGGCGTCAGAAATCATGCCAACAGAGTTCAGGTGAGCGCTAGCCAGTGTTAACACATCAGAAACGCTAACTTGAAAGTACTTGTTACATTATTTACTAATTATTTTTTCAAGAAATGTCATTTAAAAAAATAAATATAAAATATTTAAATATATAAAAATAGTATATATTTTCAATATGTACAAAATTTACTTATGTTTGACTAGCTGTTCTCAGTTATTTTAGTACAGTTTTTATTAATAGTTTTATTAGTTTTCATTTTTATTTTGTCTGTAGCTTTAAAATTTACATGATGATCACAATTATTTTAGCATGGATAGTAATTGTTTTAGTAGTAGCTGGTAGAGTGTCTGGACTTCTACTTTAACATTTGAGCAGCTTGGCAGTTTGAAAACAACATTGATCACACACAGACACATGATAATGAGTCTGACGTGTATATGAAGGTGTTTTGTGTGTGTTTCAGGGATACGGTCGTGCGTCTGCAGCAGGAGAATAAGATGCTGTGTGTTCAGGAGGAGTCTTACAGACACAGACTGGAGGAGCTGCAGACGCAGCTGGAGGAGTCGCAGCGCTGCCAGAACACACTGGAGACTCAGAACAGGTGTGTCTGTGTGTGTGAGAGAGAGATTAGGGTCAAGTCTGATGAGTGTTTCAGTGGTTTGGAGGAATGTGAAGGTTTACACTGATATATTAGCTGAAATATCACTTACTCCAGTCTTCAGTGTCACATGATTAGGGCTGTTGAGGTATAGGGATTTCCCTTGCAGTGATTTTGAGTGGCTCAAAATCACGATATGCGATATTTTTACCATATTATGATCTTAATTGTTGTTATTTTGCTATATAAATAAGCTAATTGGGCTATTATTAAATTTATACCAGTAAGTTCTAATTCTCCAATCAGACTGGAGGACAATAGACTTTCCAAAAAAGGGATGTTTTTTTTAAGAAACCCAAAATAATTTATCCATCCAATATAAAAATAATCCTTACAGCTCCAGGGGGTTAATAAAGACCTTTTTGAAGTGAAGCGATGAGTTTTTCTTAGAAAGATATCCATATTTAAAGCTTTATCAATTCAAAATAACTATCTTCTGGCAGACAGCTGTACACATACTGCACAAGTCAACTTGTTGCTCAAGATTTACCCGTGACGTGATGTATTACGCAGGATGTAGGAGTATCATAAGATTAGATGCATCTCGCGGTTCAAACAAATATGGCTGTGCAACAAACTCAAGCTCCTTTTCTCTTATATTGAAATCCTCCAACCTTTCTCTTTAAAAATTCAAGTTTTAGACTTTCAGTTTGTGACCATTGTTTTGTTTTGCTCTCTCTTCTGAGCTTCTGTGTTCATCATTACATCATGCATCAGGTCAGAGGTCAGAAGCAAGTTATTATAGTTAATACATTTTTATATATTGATATTTTTCTTACAAAAACCCATCACTTCGATTCAGAAGGCCTTTATTGACCCCCTGGAGCCGTATGGATTATTTTAATGATGGATGGATAAAGGTTTTTTGGCTTCAAAATCTTGACACCGACCCCCCCCCCCCCACTACTATTCACTACTATTCACTACTATTATAAAGCTTGGAAAAGCCAGGATGTTTTTAAATATTTCTCCAATTGTGTTTGTCTGAAAGAAGATAGTCATATACACCTAGGATGGCTAGAGGGTGAGTAAATCATGGGATAATTATTGGGTCAACTAACTCATTAAATGTTGACAGGATACTTTGACAAAGATATCGCTTTAATCTTCTGATAGTGAACTGATTTTTTTCAGTTATGACGTGTGATATGCGAATGACGTGTTGTCTGTGTCTGTCAGGTTGAGTCAGCAGCAGATATCAGAGCTGACGTCTCAGGTCGAGGAGCTGCAGAGAGCTTTACAGGAGCAGGACAGCAAAACTGAGGATGTCAGTAACACAGAAACACATACACAGATCCGTATCTGATTGACAGAACTCATTCAAGCCACTCATTCTTCACATCATGATTGTGTTCAAGCTAAAATCACTCATCTGAAGTTGAGTTCAAATCCACAAACACAAAATGCTGCTGTCTGATGGACGATCTGCCTCTCGTCTGGAAATCATGACCAGTCAAATCCCAAATGAAAGTCCTTTCCTTCAGAAATCATTATGTAATGTTAAATGTGTAGTGAATGACGGCTTTAGAGGTGTTTCTCCTCAGACAGCAGCGATTGAGTGATCTCCATCTGTTTGTGATTCATGTAATATCACTCACCTGATCATCTGATCCTGATGCAAAACTACTGAATTTCCCTGTAAAGAGTCTCACTGTCTGTCTGGTTGGTTTGTGTGTGAAATCTGTAACTGATTTGTTTGCGGTGATGAAATTAACGCCTGCTCGTCTGTTTTTATCCGCCCACTTCTCCTAATCGACCAATCATCCGCCGCCTCAGGTCATTGTAAGTACCGCCCACCAGCCCGTCTGCTTTCTGATTGGACACTGATTGTTACTGAGTTGTAAATGTGTTGAGATGAACACAGAATATCTTCTGTCACTGTCTCACGGATCTGTTTCTCTTTCTCAACAGTCGTCGCTGTTAAAGAAGAAGCTGGAGGAGCATCTGTGAGTGTCTCTGATCTCTGTGAAGCAGCGTCGCTCATCAAATGTTGTTTTAATGTTGTATGTGTGTTTTCTGCAGGGTGAAGCTCCATGAGGCTCATTCTGACCTGCAGAAGAAGCGAGAGGTGATCGATGATCTGGAGCCGCACGTGGACAGCAACAGTGAGTGAACACACAGACACACATGACCCAGCAGCAGGTCAAAGGTCACTCTGATTAACAGCTCACAGACACTACAAAGCTGTTTAGTCTTATGGAAACACCTGAGCTACTGAGTAATGAGGTTCTGTCTGTGTGTCTGTCAGTGGCAAAGAAGATCGATGAGCTGCAGGAGATCCTGAAGAAGAAGGATGAAGATATGAGACGAATGGAGGAGAGATACAAGAGATACGTGGACAAAGCTCGCACGGTCAGTTTGATGTCAGGCTGACTCCTTATGCAGAAAGATAACGTATATCTATACACACAGATAACAGTGCACATGTCATATGTGTGTGTTTCAGGTGATTAAGACTCTAGACCCGAAGCAGAAAAGTAACGTGGTTCCTGCTGAAGTTCAGGCCCTGAAGAACCAGCTGACAGAGAAAGACAGAAAAATACAACATATGGAGGTCAGACACACAAACACACTCATTATTGGTCTGTGACTGTTTTACTATGGTAATGATCGTCCTGTTCTCGTGTCTGTCTGTTTTCAGCATGATTTTGAGAAGACGCGCTCCAGACACGACCAGGAGGAGAAGCTCATCATCTCGGCATGGTACAACATGGTAAGACGATATTCCAGATCAGTCAGAACAGCTTGTGACTAGTTTTGTTAAGGTTATTTATGTACTATTATAGTTTTTATTAATATTTTGGTAACACTTGACAATCGGGTTTCGGACCATATTAAGTGTTACCAAAATATTAATTAACTATACATTACCTATGTAATATTTAAGTTGGAATTGTGAGAAATAAAGTCAGAATTGTGTGATATAAAGTTGGAATTGCAAAACATGAACTCAGAATTGCGTTAAAGTCAGAATTGCGAGAAATAAAGTTGAGAAATAAAGCCGTAATTGTGAGAAATAAACTTGGAATTATGAGAAATAAAATCAGAAAAAAGTTGGAATTGTGAGAAACAACGTAGGAATTGCGAGAAATAATGTCAGAATCGGGAGAAATAATGTCGGAATTGGGAGAAATAAAGTTGAGACATAAAGTCGTAATTGCTGTAATTATGAGAGATAAATTTGGAATTGTGAAAAATAAATTTGGAATTGTGAGAAATAAAGTTGAGAGTCAGAATTGCGAGAAATAACATCGGAATTGCAAGAAATAAAGTCAGGATTGTGAGAAATAGTCGTATTTGAGAGAAATAAAGTTGAGAAATAAAGTCGTAATTGCCATAATTGTGAGAGATAAAGCAGGAATTGAAGGAAATAAATTTGCAATTGTGAAAAATAAACTCAATTGCGAGAAATAAAGTTGAGAGTCAGAATTGCGATAATAAAAAAATAATTTTATTTGCAGCTCTAGCTTCAAATAAAAGTTGGAATTGAGATAAATAAAGTTATAATTGCGGGAAATAAAGCCCTAATTGTGAGATGTAAAGTCGGAGTTGCGAAAAATGAACGTAGAATTTTGTGAAACTTGGAATTGTGAGAAAGTCAGAACTGTGAGAAATAAACTTGGAATTGCAAGAAATATAGTTGAGTCGGAACTGAGAGAAATAAAGTTGTAATTGCGGGAAATAAAGTCGTAATTGTGAGATATAAAGTCGGATTTGCGAAAAATTAACAATTGCGAGATAAACTTGGAATTGTAAGAAATAAAGTCGGAACTGTGAGAAATAAATTTGAGAAAATCAGAATTGCGAGAAATAAAAACGGAATTGCGAGATATAAACTCGGAATTGCGAAAAATTAACTCCGAATTTTGAGAGATTATTTTGGAATTGTGAGAAATAAAGTTGAGAAAATCAGAATTGCAAGAAATAAAGTCGGAATTATGAGAAATAAAAACGGAATTGCGAAAAATGAACTCCGAATTGTGAGATATTAACTTGGAATTGTGAGAGATAAAGTTGAGAAATAATGTGAAAAATAAAGTCAGAATTGCTAAAGACAAACACAGAATTAACTTTTAATTTTTTTTATTATGTGGCGGAAGAAAGCTTCCATAAAATGGCAAGTTTAAATTATTTTCTCTAAAATCAACAGCAGTTCACAGATTCTGCATGTTGTGCACTTAATAATCAACTTGAGCTCTACATCACTCCATTCCTATCAATAATTGTACGCTCTCTCCTCCTGTGTGATTCTCAGGGAATGGCTCTTCATCAGAAGGTGGCTGGAGAGCGATCCGGATCCGGCTCTGGTTCGGCTCAGTCCTTCCTGGCCCAGCAGAGACAGTCGACACACGCGCGCCGAGGACTGGCCCGTCTGCAGCCCAGATGAACAAACACGGATCTTCCATTCAGACGATCAACACTCAAACTCAACCGGATCTGTCCGAGGCCTAATCGGGATGCAGGGGTTCATGCTTCACTTTATTTCTCTTTCAGCACTTTCTGATTACCCTGCTGAGAACGTAGAAACAACACGTGGAGGATGATTTTTATTATCTTTTAGATGATGTTTTGTTTATTTTTAGTTGACCCGAGTGTCGGTATGTAGTTGTGTCTTATTTTAGTGTTAATTAGTGCCAGAGGGTCTTAACCGGGCCGCAGGAACGAATGAGTTTAATGAAGTAGATCAATTTTGATTCTTTTAATGATGTTTTGAGGGTTTTATTAATGTTGTTCGGTAGTTTTCTGTGTTCATCAGGGTACGGTGCATGTGTGAGTGCACTTAAAACACTCAGTGCCTTCTATCATCCATCATCATCTGACAGCTGTCAATCATGTGTGTGACATCTCATCAAACCAAACTCTGAATGCTGGGATGCCTTTAATACATCGAACAAATGAAGTGCTTTTATTATTATTTTTTTTTTCATTTAATCATAGTTTCATTATGTGTCTGATTAAATATGAGCTGCTGTGTTTTGTGTGAATGTGGAACTGGAAACGACACTAATCGGAGATGAACTTCTGGAGGATTTTCTACCTGCACATGTGGTCATTTGCATGTGAAATCTGCTGCTTTACCATTTTTATAATGGATGTTTTTTTTTTTAATTGTAACGTCACCAAAGTCTGCTGCTGAAGGACGATCCTGTAGCTTGTATTTATTGATCTTCAGTCAGTACTGTATGTCCAGAAACACTACTGATCTCACCCTTATCAGTCCAAACACTGAGGTTTGTTCGCTCACGATCTCCAGATGTTTGTTTGTTCTTTACACTGCAGTTTTTCACTGTTTTTTGCTTTATGAATGTTCTGTCACAGTGATGATGTTCTGATAGTTCTGTTTGTGTTTTATCACAGTGTTCAATCGTGCTGTTGGTGTTGGACTGATGGGGTCGGTACATGAATAAATCACTTTAATCTCACTGTCCTTCTCTTTGCACTACAATAAACAAGATTATTGGTACAAAAATAATCTGTTTTGAGTGAGTTCATTGTCACATTAGCTAAACAGGTGTATAAATAAAGTCCATCGAACTTTGTGTTGATTTAAGGTGCAGTCACACTTTTCATTACATTGACAACTATAGATACAGAAAGACGGTTCACTCCTATTAGTTGTGAGTGGGAGAAACTGCAATGCGCAATAATTCTGAGTAAAAGAGGCAATCGTTAATTGACGAAGCCATTGCATCACTGCAGCTGCCATTAGAAGCTCCGGTTCCCATAGAAACCTGAAACTCGCGCTTAGGACTGCACGTGCGCATCGGCTCGTCTACACTGAATTCCAAATTATTATGCAAGAGACAAATCAGTAAGATTTCTGTACAATAAACATTCAGATTTTAGTTTTTCTAAGAAAATGTTTGTTCGTTTATTTATCCATGTCTTTTTAGATAACTGGTATCAATCTCAGACAAAATAATTTGCCAGATCTATGGAAACCTTACTTAGAGGTTGTTCCACATTATTAAGCAAGTCACAGTTCTCATGCAATATGGGGAGGAAGAAAGATCTTTCTGAAGATGAAAAGCATGAAATGGTGCAATGTTGTGCAAAAGGCATGAAAACTAATATTGTGTGAAACTGAATGGAGAAAATTATCAAATTATCATATCATTTGTGAGTGATTTAGAGCACAGCAGAACTTGGTCAGATAAAGGCTTATTGAGGAAAGTTCCTGTCAAAAAAATTAATTGTATTAAAAGCACAGCTATAAAAAAGCCAGTGTTGAGCAGCAAACAGGTATTTGAAGCTGCTGGTGTCTCTGGAGTCTCAAGAATCTCTCCATGCAGGCTGGCAGTTGTGCGTAAAGATGCATTTTTCCATTAACCAAACCTCACAAAGAGAAACATTTACAGTGGGTTTTAGAAATACATGAAGACTCATTTTTAAATAGTTTTTTTCACTGACTAATGCCGTACTACAATGGATGATCTAAATGGATGGATTTCTGGATGGTTGGTGAATGGCCACCACGTTCCAACAAGACTGCAACGTCAGCAAGGAGCTGGTGGGTGATGATTTGGGCTGGAATATTGGGAAGTGAGATGGAGGGTATTAAAATGACTTTTGCAAGATATGTGGAGTTCATAACTGGCCATTTTCAGCTATGGTATAAAAAGGAGGATAGTGCATAGTACAATGCACAAATTGTACAATGCACTATGCACTATCCCATGCTGCAAAAAAACACCACAGCAGTAAAACTGTTTGAAAATGTATTTCTACACCCACTGTAAATGTTTCTCTTTGCGAGGTTTGGTTAGTGGTGTCTAAAATGCATCTTTACGCACAACTGCCAGCCAGCATGGTGAGGTTCTCAAGACTCCAGAGACACCAGCAGCTTCAAATACCTGTTTGCTGCTCAACACTGGCTTTTTTTATAGCTGCCCTTTTAATACAATTAATTTTTTTGACAGGAACTTTAATTAATAAGACTTTATCTGACCGAGTTCTGCTGTGCTCTAAATCACTCGATCATTCGATAATCTCCATTCAGTTTCACACAATATTAGTTGTTTTCATGCCTTTTGCACAACATTGCACCATTTCATGCTTTTCATCTTCAGAAAGATCTTTCTTCCTCCCCATATTGCATGAGAACTGTGACTTGCTTAATAATGTGGAACAACCTCTAAGTAGGGTTTCCATAGACCTGGCAAATTATGTTGTCTGAGATTGATACCAGTTATCTAAAAAGACATGGATAAATAAACAAACAAACAAGCATTTTCTTAGAAAAACTAAAATCTGAATGTTTATTGTACTGAAATCTTACTGATATGTCAATTGCATAATAATTTGGAACGCAGTGTAGATTGAAAAATAAGCGTTTTTAACACTATTTGAGCTTAAGAAACATTTATGGGACAGTTCATGTCAGATTTTGTTGCTGATTTTAAATATGTTATTTGTGATTTCGCCAAGCAGTTTTTGTGATTTCAGGATTCCCCAATTCAAATAGGACTTGGATGCCCGAAATAGCTGCCCGGAGGTGTTTCAAATTTGCCGAGTGAACAGAATTTCCTTGAAAGGGACTTTGCTTCCATTCACAACCCGCAAACGCAAGCTTGTGCGAAAAGTTTCACATTTCGCTGTGTTACCAAAGTTCAAGTTTGGTGAACTCTTGAGGTGCATCGCATCACGTGAAGACGTACGACAGTAAAACATTGATATGTCTCTTTGCTAAATTATAAATAACGATATTTTTGCATTAAAGTGGAGTAGATTGTGTTTGTTTTTTTGTTTTACATTTTTAATGTAGGCTATTACTATTTGTTATATGTTGAATTCAGGTTTATAAAGAAAGACTTCAGTGATTATCCCTCTGCGTGCCATAATCGTCTGCGAAATTAAAAACTAATAAGTAATGTAATAGGTTGTAAATTATGTTTTATAATTATTGAACATCACCCACAAATTAGTGGTTATATTAAAGGTGCTCTAAGCGATGGCATGTCACGCGTTTTTAGGCCAAAACATTTTTTGTCACATACACCAAACATCTCCTCACTATCTGCTAACTGCCTGTCCCCTGAACACACTGTAAAAAAACGCGGTCTCTGTAGTCGCCACAAGCTCCGAAAACGGCAACAAAAACAAACTGGTGCAGCCTGGATCACGAAACATAATAAACATGCTCCAGCCAATAACCGACAAGAATGATTTTAAATGTTTCAGGTAGGCTAAGCTAACCCTTACGAAAATTAGCCAATGATTTACTACAAATAAAACTGTAAAACTGTGGTTATACAAATGGTAACAATCCAATAAAAAACATGGTTATAAGCTACACTTTTACTATAATAAAACCATGGTTAAGCACTTGTGAAGAAGGCTAATTACTTTTTTTTTTAATTAAGAGAATATGTGATTTCGGATGCAGCCATGTACCTTTAACCTAAAGGAAATTCTGATGTTGCTCTCTGACCTGTTTAAACACGCCCAAAAGTGATCAGAAACTCCCTCTGATAACACTTACCAGGAAGAGGCTGACTTTTTTTTTTTTTTTTTTTTTTTTTTTTTTTATTTATTTTTTTTTTTTATTGAACAACTTCAATATACAAATTTAAGTAGGGAACAGCAACATGCATATGGAAATATACACATATGACAAAGTAATTACATTTCCATTTGTATATCTGTGCATATAGACCTATGCTTTGATAGGTTCATGTGTACAAAAGAAACAACAGCATGTTAATACAATAAACAAAAGCACAATCTTTAAACCTTTAAGAGGGGGTTACAAGGAAATTAAATGAAAGGAAATTATATAGGGAGAAAAAAAAAAAAAAAAAAAAAAAAAAAAAAAAAAAATACATATAAAGCATCTACAAAATCTTAGAAAGACAGAGACTCATGCAAGACTTTATATAGTTCACCAAGGGATTGATTATCTTTGGATAAATACTTTATGGATGCTAAATAATTTTTACATTCATTTTTAAAACAAGTTAAAGATGGTTTACTGTTATTCCATTTGCATTTATGTATATGAAATTTACCCATAGTAATGATAACATTTAACATCAATGACATATTTTTTGAAGGACCATCAACATAAATTAACACCTGAAATAAATTTAGTGAAGGAATTTCAGTACCAACATTTAGCCATCTGTACAGCTCCTGCCAGAACTGCAATGAGACTGGACAAGAAAAAAATAAATGTTCAATGGTTTCAGGCTCTTCTGAGCAGAATCCACAAAAATCTACTTCAAAACGGAATCTTTTCCGTAAAGTTTCAGCAGCAGGATAAACATTATTTATGATTCTAAACTGCATATCCTTCATTTTAGGCATAATTGGCCATTTAAGATAACAACAGTACTTGTTTCTAAATGTTTCATTATCAAATTTCTTTACTTTTGCTGGTGTATTGAAATCGTAGAATAATTTACATTTCAGTACATTCCCTATTACTTTGTTATTACACTTTTTATCTCCAATGTACACTTCTCCAATCTTCAACTCAGGCAATTTAACAATTACATTTGAATATGTAAGTGTGTTATGTATTAGCTGTTTCAATGAGAGAGGGATTGCTCTACACACACTATTGAATTCTCTAAAAGAACATTTTATCGCAAATTTCTCCACAAAAGAATTATATTGAATAAACTGACCAGCTTCATCTATCAAATCAGCCACATATAAAACTTTTTTCTCATACCACTCTTGTTTGAATAATGTCTTCCTATTTATCGTGATGGTCCTATTATTCCACAGGGTGGAACAATGTGGTGTGAAGTTGTGAGTAAATATCATTTTCCAGTATTGCAGTATCTGCTTGTGGAAGTTTGACAGCTTAATAGGCAATTTACAAATCTCAAAATCACATTTCATCAAAAATTCTAGTCCTCCGACTCTTTTGAATAAACACTTTGGTATATGAAACCACATTGAATTAGGCTGTGTTAAATAAGATTTTATCCAATTCAGTTTGAGTACTCCAATCATTGATTCAAATTCAGTGGCTTTCAGACCTCCATTTTTATATTCTTTAATCATCTGGGACTTTTTAATATAATGAGTTTTGTTTTTCCATATAAAATTAAACATTACAGAGTTAACCTTTTTAATTAGTTGAGGGGAAACAAAAAGAGAATACGATGGGTAGATTAGTTTAGATATGCCTTCTGCTTTTGTCAAAAGGATTCTGCCCATAATGGAGAGATCTCTCATAAGCCAGTGATTAAGAGACTTTTTCATACTATCTATTCTGTCCTCTATGTTTAATATTTCTCTTGATTTTGAATCTTTAGATATTGTTAAACCAAGGTATTTCACTTCAGATTTAACCGGAATGGATTCTATATTTTCCTCATCACATGAATACAGAGGTAGCAGTTCACATTTTTTTAGATTTAAGCATAGGCCAGATGCTCTTGAAAAAACTGAAATAATATTTAAGGCTTTCTCAATTATAGATTTGTCTTTTAAAAAAATTACTGTGTCATCAGCGAATTGGCTAATTCGATACTCATAATCAAAAATGGTTATTCCTTTTAATTGAGGATGGTTGACAATTAGGTAGGCTAACATTTGAGTACAAAGTATAAACAATTTGGGGGAAATTGGACAACCCTGTCTGATTCCACGTAAGATCTCAATTCTAGGACTTATTCCAGGATTGAGGGATATATAACTATAAATATTATTATACAACATTTTAATAACCTTGCAAAACCCTTCCCCAAAACCAAACTTTTTAAGTGTTGTAAATATAAATTCATGTTCCACGGTGTCGAATGCTTTAAAGAAATCTATAAATAAAATAAGACTATCTGATTGTATCATTGAATTATAATCGATCATATCCAGTACTAGTCTAATATGATTTTGGATATATCTTCCCTTAATGAATGCTGATTGAAACTCCTCTACAAGTTTACCAAGTACATTTTTTAAACGATTAGCATATACCAAGGCAAGTAATTTATAGTCGGTGCATAATGGAGTTATTGGTCTCCAATTATCTAATGACAGTAATTGTTTCTTGGGTTTAGGCAGCAAGGTTATTAATCCTATTTTCATTGACGGTGATAAACTCTCTTTCTGAATACATTCTAAAAATGTATTAAATAACAATTCCCTTATATCCTTCCAAAAATGTTTTAAAAATTCTGTTGACAAACCATCGATACCTGGTGATTTGCCATTCTTCATTTGTTTTAATGCCACATCCATTTCCGCTAAAGTCAACTCATCGTCAATTAAAATTGTATCTTCTTCGTTTAATTTTTTGATATTATCTCTAATATTTTCAAATAAAGAATCACAATCCGCCTTTTTGTATTTAGATTTGTAAATATTACGATAGAAAAGCCAAATTTCATTTTGAATTTCTTTTTGATCTTCAATTATTGTATTATTAATTTCAAGCTTAGTAATTTTTTTCTTTTTTTGCCTTTGTTTTTCAAGGCCGAAAAAATATGATGAACTTTTTTCTCCTTTTTCAATCCACCGGGCTCTTGAACGAACATAAGCTCCATTTGCTTTTTCTGAATACAGCTCATCTAATTGAGATTGCAGGACTTGTAGTTTTGCTGTGTTTTCTGGTGATATTTGTGTATTAACTGCCAATGCATTTATTTCCCCAATCAATTCCTTCTGTTTTTGTTTTCTCATCACTGATAAGAGCTTTCCTGTATCGATGGCTATTTCTTTGACCTTAAATTTAAACCATTCCCATTTATTCATGCAAGACATATCAAGCTTTTCAATCTCCTCAATGAGAGAAATCACCTTTTGACAAAAGTTTTCATTTTTTAACAAATCGTTATTGAACTTCCAAATATTAGGAGAGATCTGAGATTTCTTTGAAATTGTTAAGGACAGAGTAATCATACAATGATCTGTAAGTGGGGAAGCTGAAATTATACAATCTAGGACATTATTACATAATTCACTAGAAATAAGCCAATAATCTAGTCTTGAGCTTTGTCCATTTCCTGAGGGGTTATACCATGTATGATGAATGCTGTTTGGGTTAGATACCCTCCAATAATCAACCACATTTGTTAAAGTACATAAATTCAATATAGTGTCATTATACACAGAATGTGAGCTTCTTTGGGGATTTCGGTCTAACCATGCATCAGGGGCTATATTAAAATCTCCCCCTATTATCACATTATCTGATTTGTAGATTACTTTCCATTCGTTAATCAAATTACCCAGCTTTTCTAACATTTCTCTGTTGGCCACTTTGTTATTATATCCGTAAATACATAATAATATATAGCTTATGTCATTTATTTCCACAGCTACCATTAACCAATGACCTTCTTTGTCCCCTTCATGAACAATTACAGAGCCTTCAAATCTGTTAAATAATAACATCACTCCAGCAGAATGTGAAGATCCATGTGCAAACAAGGCTAAATCACCCCACTGTATTTTCCAAAAGTTTTCATCATTCAAAACAGAATGAGTCTCTTGTAAGAAGACGCAATTTGCTTTTTGTTCCTTGCAAAATAAAAAATTTGCTTTACGCTTAACACTATTTTTTAACCCCCTGACATTCAAAGATAGAAAAGAAACAGACATAGATGAATAATGTAACTGTTATATGAACTCAACTTGTTCTAGTATGCAGGAGTGAACATGTTGTCCTTTAGAGCACAATACAAACCATACCAACTTTGCAAATTAACTGTTTTTAACTATATTTTCTTTGACAGCGATAACAGATTATTTCCATCTGATATATTGACAAACTTCGAATACTTTAATTTTAATTTAGACGTTACCTTTAGGGATCATTAAAGTTACGGGTCAACTCTCAGTCCATCAATGAGTGCAAAGCCTTCTTTTAAGAACGCTCTTTTCCCATTTTTTCTAGCTTCTTGCACTTTTGGCCACAACTTAGCACGAGCTTCACGATCTTCCTTTGAAAAGTCTTCTTTGAACTGGATGTTCATCTCTTTACACACTCTTGCTTCTCTCGATTTTTTCCACACTTCGTCTCGAACAGTTCGCATTACGAATTGAATGATCACTGGCCTGTGGTAACTTGTTAGTAGCGGCGTCGTTCCTCTTTCCTAAACGATGCACTGTATCCACCGACCCCCGGAGTTTCTCCACTGACATCGGAACCACCCGGGTAAGGATTCCAATCACTACTTCTCTTGTGTCTTCTTTTTCTTTTTCTGGAAGTCCGATTAGTCTGAGATCCCATCTTCTCTTGTATCTGGCTTGCTCCAAACACTGTTGTTTTAGTGAGACGTTTTCTTTTCTTAAGTCCATTATTTCCTCTTTCATTCTGCCAATGTCTTCTTTGTTCTCTTTGACTGCGTGTGCATTTTCCTCCATTCTTCTTTCGATAATTTTCAGTCTCTGATCCTGCTCATCAAATCTCTTAATTAAAGTTTGAATTGCGTCAAAAATCACCTCATTTGTGATTTCATCAGCTTGTTTACTTTTGACTTTCTCCTGTTTTCTTACTTTCTTGGGGTTTGGACTGGGCACAGGTGTGTGTTCATGTCTTATTTTGGCAGTTTCTTCCATCATCGCTTCAACTTCTTCTTCGTCGCATGCCTCCATGAGGGCGCTCATGTTATATTCATGGTCGGCTTGTCCGGTATCGGCTTGATTAGCCATCTCGCGTAAATTTAAAGGAACGGAGGGACTCTTTATAGGTAATACGCCACAACCAAAATTCAGGTGCTTCAAATGAACACTTGTGGTAGGGTTCTTTGCCGGAGGATTCAATTTTAGGACATTGTTAAACTAATTTATCAGAGCCTGCATAAATGCTATACCGCTCACTCCGCCATCTTGGATTTCCCCCCGAAGAGGCTGACTTATTTCTCCTTTTGTCACACTGACTCGCTTCTCTCACGGAAAAAGCAAAAAAACAAAAACAAAACAAAACAAAACAAAATCAGCAATCAATGAAGAAAAACAAGAAAAACTTTCATTTCAAACATTTGTTTCATAACAGGCAGCAGATCTTTGTGATTCTCCTGGTTATTCATTTTTTGAAACCTTGATTTTTAAACCTTGATTCAGAAAGTGAATGTAAAGTTTAGATTTGTGGAGCTCAAACAGTGAAAATGGCTTCTCTATCTGAAGATGATTTGTCTTGTCCTGTGTGTCATGAAATCTTCAAGGATCCTGTTGTTTTATCATGTGGTCACAGTTTCTGTAAAGAGTGTCTTCAACAGTTCTGGAGAACCAAGGAAACTCAGGAGTGTCCTGTCTGCAGGAGTTTGTCAAGACACGAGCCTCCATGTAATCTTGGGTTAAAAAACTTGTGCGAGTCGTTCCTGAAGGAAAGAAATGAGAGGCGTTCTTCAGGATCTGAGGAGATCTGCAGTTTACACAGTGAGAAACTCAAACTCTTCTGTCTGGAGGACAAACAGCCTGTGTGTTTAGTGTGCTTGACTTCAGAGAAACACGACAATCACACATTCAGACCCATCAGTGAAGTTGTTTCTTCATATAGGGTAAGACTGATTTACAGATGAGGATAAACATTAAGCTTATGTATGACATATAAGATCATATTACAGAAATCTTATTGTTTTTCTCTTTAAATTCCAGGAGGAGCTCAAAACAGCAATGAAGTCCTTAAAAGAGAAACTGAAACACAATAAAAACATTAAAGATGAGTTTGAAAAAACAGTTCAACACATCAAGGTGAGGATTGATACTTTTAACATATTTACAAGTTTGATTAGAACAGCTGAAGTGATTTATCTGACAAAAATACATGTTCCTTTATTGATTGAAACAGTTGTAGTTAACAAACCCACATTTACCCACTCAGTCTTCATGCTGCTCCAGAATCAGTTGTGTCTTTGAGATGATTGATGTGAATGTGATTTTATTTCAGTCTCAAGCTGAGCACACAGAGCATCAGATTAAACAGCAGTTTGAGAAGCTTCATCAGTTTCTCAGAGATGAAGAAGAAGCTACAATCACTGCACTAAGGGAGGAAGAGGAGCAGAAGAAGCAGATGATGGAGAAGCTGGAGGAGATGAACAGACACATCTCAGCTCTTTCACACACAATCAAAGACATGGAGGAGATGATGACAGACAATGACGTCTGCTTTCTGAAGGTCTGATTTCAGATCATTGATTGATTGATGATTGATTGATGATTGATTGAGTTCTTGATGATTAATGGTGTGTTTGTTCTGCAGAAGTTTCCAGTCTCAATGGAAAGGTGAGTGATCTGCTGGTGTCTCTGGTCTCTCTGGTTCTGATCCAAAGCCACTGCAGTTCTGATTCCTGAATGTTCTTCCAGAGTCCAGATCTCACAGCCGGATCCACAGATGGCTTCTGGAGCTTTGATTCATGTGTCACGTTACTTGGGCAACCTGCAGTTCAGAGTCTGGAAGAAGATGCAGGACATTGTCCAAAACAGTGAGTCTGGAGAATGCTCTTACACACACACTGGAAATCACACAGGGGTTTTTCATGACACAAAAGCAGGTTATTTCAGTTTGTAGTAAGTGATAGTCATTTAGCTCTGGTATATAATATTATCAACTATTTTTTAAGAATGTTTCTGTTTTCTTCATCTACTCAAGTCCAGAACAAACTCAACAGTGTAAAAGTGAAAAGATACTTGAGGCTTCATTTGAGATTCTTCAGACTGAAACACTGAAGCTCAAATATAGTATTGTGAACTCAAGAACTTCAATATGTATTTCAGTTTCCTCAGAGAATTTCTATTATGATGGTGTTACTAGAGGGACTATTGACAGTCTCTAGAGTTCATGAAGATAAAATTATTAATTTTATAATCTCCTCAGAGAGCTGCAGTCAGATTCATAAAAAGGAACACACTTTATGTCTTTGTATTAATAACAAATTTGAGTAAAACATGCTTGAAAAATTTAAGGAAATCGGTTTTCACACACTGTAAAAATATTGTTTTGGTTTGAATAAAATAACTGAGGCACCTATTTGCATTAAATTTTGACTATATTTTAACTGTAGGCTATATTCATCATAAATATATGGAAATATATTTTCTTTCCATATAAGGGATATAATAAGAAAATGTTCCTTAAGATGTTGTTATTGGTATATTTGAGAACTTATTAAGAATTTTTCAAGAATTGCAGGAACATTCAAAAATTTTCTTTTCTTAAGAGGATTTTCATGAATCCTGAATCCATTTGAAAGGGTTTCTTGAAGAAGTGTTGCTTCATGTATCTTGATGTTTCCATGTTTCAGAAACACAATGATGAGGGTTTGTTCAGATAATAATGTGTTTACCAGATCAAAATTAGTGATTATTCATTTGTTAAGAAGGATTCATCCAATCAGAGCGCTGTTTACTGAATGACGTCAATCAGTGCCTCACAGCAGGGCCGGCCCAAGCTTTTATGGGGCCCTTAGCAGAATTTTATTTCGGGGCCCCTCAGTTAAAATAACTTATGATAAACAGTATCTTCTTATATAAAAAATAAATGTAAATGTACAAAGTGGACAATATTAAATTAAATACTTAAATAATGAGATAAAAATTAACAGTTCAGATGGACCTGTAGGAAGATAATAATAATAAATTTATTTACATTAAAGGAAAAGTTCACCCAAAAATGAAAATTCTCTCATCATTTACTCACTCTCAAGTTGTTTTAAACCTGAATGAATTTCTCTCTTCTGCTGAACACAAAATAAGATATTTTGAAGAATGTGGATTGCTGGTCACCAACTCTTCAAAATTTCCTATTTTGTGTTCACCAGAAGAAAGAAATTAATACTGGTTTGGAACAATATGAGAGTGAGTAAATAATGACATAACTGTCCCTTTAAGGATAAGGGCAGCATGTTTACTATTGGCTGTTACTATGCGGCTGTTATTTTAAGACCTGCACACATCTAAAATACAGACATGCATCTGATTTTCTCTCATCTGATTACTTTCACTTTAGACATAACCAACTGTGACAGTATTAGCGCAATCAGACGCAAAAGATAAAGTCCACTATTCGGGTGCTGTTTGACAGGCTTTTAGTGTGTGCGTGTAACATTTGTTGTTCCCGATGTGGCCTTATATCCCTACAACCATCACAAACCCCGAATAGACAACGCACACAAGACTCTGGTTGTCTGAGAAATACCAAAATGTATTATATAGAGACAGGGAAGAAACGCTGCAGACATTAACCACTGCAGCAGTGTCAGACATCAGACATATAATTTGTCAACCAGCCTACTTACAAGATTTTAACTTGCAGTATGCTGGGCTGCCTAGAGCAAATGTCCTCCTGCCTCAGTCAACACCGCAACCACATGTGTCAGATGACTTTCAATAGGATGACGAGAATAGAGATATTCCTATGGCCCATCCACATGCATCCAGTATTTATCATGATCAAAGAGAAGGGGCTGTTGGATCACCTGATCACCCGCTTGGCTTTAGAGACCTGGCACCTTACCACGGATCATTGGAGTGAGAGAGATGAACGCAGCCCTCACCGGTATGGACGTTCTTTACCTCCTGACATCCAAAGCACCTTGCATGATCTGGAACAAGAGAATAGACGCCTCTTTGCTGCTCAGTTATCCATGAGGGAAGAGATCAGCCAACTTACAGAGATCCAGAAAAGCATGCAGGAGATGCTGATTAACCAGTCGCAAAGTCAAAGGTCAACTCCTACACCTCAGCCACAGTATCAAGTATTAACCCCTCCAGTTCCTTTGTCTAGAGTTGCAAGCAGACAGTCAGACTCTCCAGTGCCTAAATCAGCTCCTAGAGCCTTTCCATTTACTGCACCATGCTGCTTTTCTACACCAAAGAATACAGATCATTATGCAGCTACAGTCAGCTATGCACAGCATGCTCCTTCAGTGCTTCAGTGCCTTACTCACACGCCTCTGTTCCAGATAATGTGGCTGCTCAGATTTTCTCAGGCACTGTTGACACTTGAGTTACTCAGGACACAAGGCAGCCCAGATGCTCACCTCATCGCTGATTCCTTTTTAAATTCATCTACTCCCTACTCGCATACCATGGCAGCCCTCACTGAATGGTTCGGTCAATCTCATCAGCTTGCTCTGAGCAAAATTGCTGCCATTATGGATGCATCAGATGTTCAGCCTGGCGACGAAGTAGGCTTTGAATGCTTTGCTCTTCACATACAAGCCCTAGTATGATTCCTTAAAACATTAGGAACTGAAGGAGGCATTGAATTGCATTGTGGATCCCATGTGGCTTGACTTTTGTCTAAGCTCCCTTCAGAACAAAGAGCATCCTTCCACAGGCACATGAGTTATGAACCGGTCTCAGTGTATACGCTTCTTGATCTAGCTGAATGGCTTAATTTCAAATCCTGATGCCAAGATCCAGAGAGCTTGGTGGATATAAACCCAAGAAATATAGAGGCTGTTCCCGAGTGGATCGACAGAAGGAGACAAAAGCCAAGGTTAGAGAGACTACAATCCTTCATGGCACAAACGAACCATCTCCCCCAATTCCACCAGTGTCAACCAAGAGAAAAGGCAAAGGCTCCGCTTTCTGTCCATACTGCAACAGTAAAGAACATTCTCTGAGTCAATGTGCCACATTCCAGTCGCTAACCAAAGACCAAATGATCGACTGGATTAAGATTAACAACAGATGCTGGAAGTGTGGACTTCTGCTCAGTGTACTCTCAAGAAACTGCCATTTGTGTAATGGAAAACACCTCCAGATCCTCCATGAAGTTAACATTAAACCAGTGAAAGTAGGGACTTGTTTAGTCAGTTCAACTAGCAAAATGTTATACCTAGACCTTGTGCTTATATACCTAGACCTTGTGCTTGTGTTACACCTAATCCTTGTGCTTATGCTTATGCTTCAGAGTCATTCTGAAGCATAAGGGACAGAGCCTAGATACTTACTCTGTGCTTGATGATTGTCCTGAATGGACTATGCTGTTGCCATTTGCAGCCTGGAGGTTGGGATTTACAGGCCAGGCAGAGGACTTAGCCTTGAGAACTATAAGACAAGCTGTCAGTTAGCTTTGTGGTACCTCAGTGTCCTTTCAGATTTCAACTCCATCCCAGCCTGGCAGGAGTTACAAAATAACAGGAGCCTTTACTGCAGAACTACTGAGCTTAGCTGAACATTCATACCCTGTTGCAGACCTTCAGCGACGTTACCAACGATTTCTTAAAGGGCTGTGCAGAGGCTATGCCCCATGTTAAAGGATTGGCCAATTTAAATGACAGTGAGGAAAATCATAAGCTGTTGAACAAATTCCCTGACTGGGCTGTACACAAATGGATTAGAATTGTTATAGAGGAACTTGACGCATATGGAAAATCCAACCTTTGAATGTTTTACTAAGTTTGTAGAGGAGGAAGCCTGTATAGCTTGTAATCCCACCACTGCTCCTCTTTTGTTAAACCCTGGACCATTAGATGAGAAGCTGCCTAATAGAGCAAAGGCTTTTAGTACTAGTGCCCAAAGAAAACATCATAAATCTAAGACTGTAGAAAGTCTCCCTGCTTCTAAGCCAAAGCTACCATGTCTTGTTTGTAAAGCAGAGCTTCATGGCATTGCAAAGTGCCCGGTCTTTGCTTCTAAGCCAATGGAAGATAAAAGGTCATTTATACATCAACATCATCTGTGCTTTGGATGTTTACGGAAAGGACATGTTACTAAAGACTGTAGAACACGGCACATTTGTGAAATGTGTGGCCGATGCCATCCAACCTGTCTGCATGAGGAGAGAGAGAGGAGGTTTGGGGAAGAAGTAAATGGAGTTTCTACCTCCCCAAAAGGCGAAACTGGTCAGGAAGTCCACAGAGTTTTGTCTAATGCACTAATTTGTAATGCTTCTGCCACCTCTAGCATTGTTCCTGTCTTCTTGTCATCTGTAAATGAACCCCAGAAAGAAATAATTACATATGCTTTTCTTGATAAGCAAAGTGATTCAAGCTTTGTTTTTTAAGATCTTGTTTGATAGCTGAATGTAAATACTCAACCCTTGCAATTGGAGCTAAGTACATTGACTGCCACAGATACAATAATAGCTAGTCAAAGTGTGCGTGGGCTGTGAGTTCGAGGTTTTCATTTTGAAAAACATATGTTGCAGTAAACATATACACATGACTTCATTCCTGTTGACATGTCTTGTATACCAACTGGAGCTACAGCCATGCAATGGCCTCATCTTAAACATCTTGCAAATAAATTACCATCACTTCAAGATTGTGATGTGGGACTGCTAATTGGATATAATTGTCCTTCAGCTTTGGCTCCTCTTGAAGTTGTTATAGGTGGTGAGAATGAGCCATTTGCACAAAAGACTGAGCTGGGATGGAGTATAATAGGAGTCAATCCTCGTTTGGATAGGCAAGGAGGTCAAAGATTTGTGCATAGAGTTGCAGTAAGAGAAATGCCAGTTCCATCAGCTGCAGATATTTTGAGAGTTCTGGAGTCAGACTTCAGTGAAAGGAACTTTGAATGTAAATACGTTTATATGGCGAGAGGCTAAGAGGATGTGCGTTTTATAAAGCCTCTCCCAACTGTAGTCCTCCCACTTTACCAAATAATAAGAAGTTGGCCATCATTTGCTTGCAGCATCTGAAGAGGAATTTGAAAGCAAACCGCCAGTTTTGTGATCATTATAAGGCCTTCATGGAGGGGGTGATCAGAAATGGTGACGCAGAGTTAGCCCCAGAAGTATCTGTGGGAAATATTGTATGGTACATTCCTCATCATGGGGTCAGGGGCGTTTCCTCTGAGGGCGTTTGCCTCCTCAAAAAAATAGGATGAGAAATGAATCCATATTACATATAAAACAACACAAATATTACAAATTATTACATTAAAAAGAGCGCAAGTCACTCGTATTTCTAAAGGAACACTGCCCAACAGCGACACCCGCAGGTAAAGTTACAGCAGGAGTCATGCCTCCCTTTCCACTCATAGAAAACCATTAGACCCCTAAAGTGTGCGGTGGGTTTTGTGGGGGTAATTGAGAATGAATGGGGGAAAGTCACGTGAGAGGGGGAAAGTCACATGAGAGGAGGCAACGTCTCCATCGCGGTATGATTGGATGTAATTGGTTATGATTGGATATAATTGGTTTGTGATAAATCCCGCCTCTTGTTTACATGCAGGTTCCGCGTGTCAGTTTGAGTGAATAAATGATGCCGTCAATGGGAAGACTAATTGAAAAGTAAGTAAACAGATCACCCAGTTAAATATCACCGCTTTATGTCACGTCAAAATCAAACTTGAAATGGACTGAAAACATGATGACTGCGGGTTTTTTAGTGCAATCAGCTTGTGGAAATTAAAAATGCATCTTCGTGTCTGTGACAGACAGTGTTTACGGAGCATGACTGATAATCCAAAATAGCCTAAGTTGACTATTAAAAAGAAAAAATCAATACACAAATAAAATATATTGTTTAAATTGTTACTGCCTTTAGTTATAATTTTGGAATAAATGTAGAAATGCTTAAAACACTAACTTGGTTTTGATAAATAGAACATTTATTACAATACATTGTTAATGTAAAATTACAAAATAGAATTGTATTTGGTTTCTTTTTTTTCTTTTTTGATGTCATGTAAAGTAATTTAACAAGGAAGATGTGTCAGTGTTAAGAGTAATGCACTTACATGTGATTCATAAAAAAATAAAAAAATGTGCCTCCTCATTTCAGAACACCACTGCACGCCACTGCATGGGGTATATCATCCATAGAAACCTGGCAAGCTAAGAGTTGTCTTTGTTCAGCTTAATTCTGTGGCATCTCCTTGAATGACACCTTACTTAAAGGGCCTGATCTGATTAATTCACTGGTGGGAGTTTGTCAAGGTTTTCATCTTGGACAACACTTCTTAAGGTAGTTGCAAGAATTAAGAGATTGGGGTCTAAAAGGAAGAGTCTTGATGTTGTGACTGCCAAAGAGTATGAGAGTGCTGCTAAGGCAGTAATAAAGCTTGTGCAACAGCTGGCATTCAATCGAGAGATAAAGGTGCTTCAAGCTGAAGAAAGTCTTCCTTGTTCTAATCCTCTTTTCAACCTTGATCCAATTTTGAGAGAGGGTATACTTTGTGTTGGTGGAAGACTTAAGTATTTATCTCTCAGTGAAGAATTTAAGCACCCGTTAATTCTGCCAAAGGATAGTCATATCACTCAACTTATTTTGCTACATTACCATTCTCAAATATGCCATCAAGGTAAAAGCCAAACTCTGATGGAGCTCAGAGCAGGGCTCTGAACCGGTTCAAGGAACGAAAACGGAAACGAACGAAATTTTAACCGGAACGTAACCAGAAACGGAAACGAAATCAAATGTAATTGTTCTGAACAGAAACGCTAATTTGAAATGGCCATTAACTGGTTAATAATGTTATTTTATCGTTCCGTTTAATATTTTGATTTGGCAGTCAACCAATCACGAATTCATATAGTACAGCCTATGCAAATGCGACGCTGATGCATCCAAAGTGAGTTAAATGCCCGCGCTCAGGCTCTAAAGCCTCGGGTATACTTCGGCCGTCCGCGTTCGCGCTGACGCACTCAGCCCAGCTGTCAAGTCATCATAGGTTAGGTAAGTCACAATGGCAATGCCCTGGCATTAGTTTTTCCGATGATATATGTCACCAACCGTCAAGCATTAGGCCTATATTTAAATGAAAATGAATGTCAAGTATATGCATCTTGTTGTGCATTTTGAAACCAGCGAAAATTGCAGGATATTACAATTTTCAACGTCACATCACGCATCTGCAGCGCTTCTGTGAACGGAGAAAACTAGGCCTACCTACATAACACAAATACAATAAAAGGGAATATTTAGGCCTATAGGCTAAAAAAATATGTCTACAGATTAACAAAACGAAAGTGGTTATTTGTGGCGCACTCCAAAGATCTAGACAAGGAAACAGACAGTCTGCTTGTTTTCGTTATTTGAGTGTCTTTTGTAAATGTATGAATTATGTATTGCTTTTACCTGTATGACCATAAATCACTGAGACAGTTTACTGTCTTAGGCTACGTCCACACGAAGCTTGTCTGGCTATCACCAAACCAAGCTCAATTTAAAATTGAACATTGGCCTGGAGAGTCTGTATGTATTTTCTTGTGCACAAGAGGCGTGATCAACGAGCATTATTCACGCAATTGTATAGTCCTTCAACCAATCAGATCAACGATCCGGGTGACGTACTTTGCAGAGTGACGCAAAAACTCCAGACAGGTTTAGTTTGTATTGGTTTGTAGCATTGATCAGCGGTTTGCAGAAGCAGCAATGGCATCGAGCGATTTTTGCAGGTTGTGCAAAAAAAAACATGACAGTGAGTGGTATTTACACCCACTCGAGCGATTTGTTTGCTAAACTAAATTAGTCATTCAGCATCGTTGAGAGGTTAAAAGGAATTGACTCTTCGCCGGGAGTTTGATTGACAAGCGATCTAACCAGTCAGAACACAGAATCTGCCATTTTGTCCGACAAGCAGGCAGGAGTTAGAAGATTAACCTCGGTGGAGTTAAACTTAAAAAAAAAATGTATATTGACGTCTTTCTGCGTTTGAAACAACATTCCTTCTCATGTTCATTCATGTTTATTTGATGCTATAAATGAACTAGTAGGAAGAGATGATCGGTTCATGAGCCTCTTGAGCTGAGGCACTACAGCAATCTGTCACAACACATTAAAGAGCCACAAAACGGATTTTATTGTTTGAATTTCTTAAAAAAACTACACAGTTTGAAGCTGGGACTTTGTTTAATATCATAAGTAACCTGCTTTGTCTTGTCTGTCGACGTGTTGTCAGTATCCTCTTTGCTCCGCAATGTATTTTTCACTCTGTGTGGCGTGACAGCACCACGGCTTGTCGGACAAAGCAAAGCAACAGTAACTAAGGGAGGCGGGTCTTTGTGAAGGGTCATGCTTGCCGTCGCTTCTCTATCATCATCATCATGTTATACCCGCCAATAGCGAGCAAGGTGGATAAGCCAGTCTGTGATTGGTTCCCGCAAAAGTGTAACAGAAGCAGCAGAAATGAATGTACGGGTTTCCAGACTGAGTTGCCGGGCGAAATCAAATCGCCGGCAGATCAGGCTGGGTTTACCCAGTCTAACACGAAGCCGGAGCTTACCCTAAAACGATCTTTTTTTTTTTCCTCGTCTCAAAAAATATCTGCATCCACACGAAACCACTGAAACGACTCAAAACGATGTAGTATACATGCCAGACCATTATGTAGCGCTGTAATTCTGCCACAGAAATGCACTTAAAGCAGCGAAGAAGACTTGGAGCATGCGCATAAACCTTGCGCGCTGAATACAAACTTAAGCAAAGCTTAGAAATAACACTTTATTTTGGCTCAGTAGCTTCTGCAGCACGAACGCAAGCATGTAGAGTCTGCTATTGCTGTTGTTGGTGCTGTTTTGTGGTGTTAGCGCGTCTGACTAGGGTCGACACGTGGGGTGATGACATCATCGTTTCAGAAAATATACGGATTGCCCCGTCCACACGAAAACGCAAAGACGGCGTTTTCAAATTTATCCACTCTGGGACCCGGTTTCAAAAAATAGCGGTTTCACCTTTTGAAAACGCCGGATCCGTGTGGACAGAACGCCTATCCGATAAAAAATTTGTGCGGTTTCACAGAAACGCGTCTCCATGTGGACGGGTCCTTATAGAAGGAAAACAAATCCAGTGGTCGTGCCTGCGCCTCAAGCGTGCACACTAATTATTGCATTGCTTACTTGATATCTCAGCCTGTTAAATATTAAAATAAAATACATAAACCAAACTTTACACTGCTCAATTCAATTCTGTAATACAATCTGCCGTTTACCACCCGTGACCACCACCTCACTGCTGTTATATGTGAAGGATGATGTTGATAATGCGAGTGAACAACAAAGCTCATATAATAAATAATAGTTTAGCATTCGTCTCGAAAATGAAAACAGTTGGATTCGTGCCGAATGAGAAAGGTAGGCTACAGATTCACTTTAATTTAATTTGTTTTGCATCTTATTTAGTTTTATTTTCAATGAATAAACCTGTTTCTCGCCTTGAATAGAGCAATAGAAGCTGGAATGGCATTAAAAAGAAAAGAGATTTTTTGTTTTATTCGTTTTGGCTTGACGTTTATATAGCCTGAATAGCCCAACTGTTAATTTTAGTTTTTTTCTTTCTTTTTTTTTTTTTTTGTGGAGTAGCTGCATAAGTGGATAGGTAAAATAATATAGGGCAGTTTTGTTCATAATTTATGTTTACAAACATTATAAACAAAGCTATGTAGGCTAGGCTACTTTTACATTTTACTTTTCTTACCGATAACTTTATTATCATTATTTCTGAATGTAATAATAAAATGCGACGTATAGGCCCATGTGACTTATCTTTTTTCCTCTCAGGAATAGCGTCGGTATTTTTAATGCAGCAAACATTAAAATATCTTGAAAAAATACTTTAATTTATAAACCATTGTTTTTCCTTTCGTTTAATAGGTTTACATTTGGACAGAATCTTGTTATAAAAGGAAATTGTAGACCTATTGGCTAAGACGGCAAATAGCCTAGCCTACACTCTCTTTGTTTTTTAATAAAATGCTGTATTGTTATTATTATTATTATTATTATTAAGTAGCTAGGCTACATGCAAAAAATAAATAAATAAATAAATAAAATAATAAATTTTTTATATTAATAAATATAAAAATAATTATTAAACATTATTTTTTCTAATCAAACCGGTTTCGGAACGTTTATAATACGAAGGAACGCTGGAACAGAAACGTTAAAATACCGATTCTGCTCGGAGTGGAACGCTTGAATTTTTTTTTCCGTTTTTAAGCCCTGGCTCAGAGCAAATGGCTTTTGGATTATTGGCTGTAGGAAGTTGGTTGCTAAGTTGATAAACAAGAGTGAGGCGTCCAGTAAAAGAACAGCATATGGCGGAGCTTCCTAAAGAGTGAGTCAAACCATCCGCTCCATTTACATATTGTGGAATGGATTGTTTCAGACCATTTGTTGTTAAAAGGAATCGTAAAGAGTACAAGAGGTACGGTCTGGTATTCACTTGTTTTTATTCCCAAACTGTCCACCTGGAAATGCTGGAAGATCTTTCCACAGACTCTTTTATTAATGCCTTGCGGTGCTTTATTAGCTTTAGAGGAGCTGTGTGCCAACTCTATTGTGATCAAGGCAGAAATTTCATCGGAGCCAGGAATGAATTAAAGGAAGCACTTAAACAATGTGATGGTCATGCTTTGCAGACATTCTTGGCTGAGAAGCAATGTGAGTTTGTCTTTAACTCTCCATCAGCAAGTCATGCTGACGGTGTTTAGGAGCGCCAAATACATACCATCCGAAATGTATTGAATGTTACTTTGGCTCAAAGCTTGGGAAGACTTGATGATGCCTCTCTCAGAACACTCTTTTATGAGGCCATGTCCATCGTTAACAGCCGTCCTGGAAGAAATTATCCTAATTCCCTTGAGCCTAATCATCCCACCTAATCATCTGATTCAAATGAAGTCAAAGATTGTCCTTCCGCCTCCAGGGTAATTTGTGAGAGAGGACGCGTATGGTACCAAGCGTTGGCACTGTATTCAATATCTCACTGAACAATTCTGAAGTCGGTGGAAGAGAGAGTTATTTCTTGAATGCATCCATGCGGCAGAAGTGGCATAGAATACGGCTTAATCTTAAAGTGGATGACGTAGTTATGATAAAGGAAGATCTCTTTCCGAGAAATCAGTGGCAGCTGGGACGAATACTGGAAACAATTGTGGACAGTGATGGACTAGTGCGAGTTAGTGAGTTTAAATCCTCAATCATAGAAAGACCAGTTCAAAAGTTAGTGCTCCTGCTTGAAAGTGAACGGAATATGGTGTACGGAATAAAGATGCTGTTCGAATACATCACTTTGTCATGCATGGTGAATTAAAGGACACTTCACGCATCAGTTGAGGCTCTCAGATCCAAGGGGTTGTAGCACACCAAATTATCTGCTTATGGGGCGGCCAGACAACCCTTTGTAGTTTATCCTGCTACAGAATTTATTGGCAGATGGAGATGGAGACAGAGTCAAGTTCTGGCCGATCAGTTCTGGTTAAGTTTCATTCGTCACTACCTGCCTACGCTATAGACCCGCAACAAGTGTCACAGTGACACCAGTGACATTTCTACCAAAACTATTGTAATGCTCATCAATCCACAACAACCATGTGCATTGTGGTTAGTAGGCAAAGTTGTGAAGACCTTCCCAGGTTCTGATGGCCATATCAGAGCTGCAGAGATCCAGGTTAAGGACAAGACCTACACCCGACCTGATCCCCCTTCCCACATTCACAGATTAAGAGGAACCTGTCTTAGCCCCCTCAGACTGATTAATTATGTAGAGTACAAATATGCATATTTGGGGGCGGCAGTGTTAAGAAGGATTCATCCAATTAGAGCGCTGTTTACTGAATGACGTCAATCAGTGCCTCGCAGTCAGCAAGAGACGAACTATGGCTGTGTCCGAAAACTGGAAAATGCTGCCTTCGGAGGACACATTTTAAGGTAGGAAGGCATCAAGGCACGTCTGTATCCCATGTTAGCTTCATTTCCTGTCTCCTGAGACACCTTCATCAGATCGATTTTTGAAGGCAGCATAGATGTATCCTTCACTGCCTTTGATATCCCACAATCCCGTGCTTTCCATTCTGTGATTAGAAAAATAAAGATGCTGTCCAAAAGTTGCGTTTGCTGGTCAGTTTGTGTAAATGTACGTTTTTGACCAACATTTTCCACTTTTGATGTCATTTTGAGCGAGAAATTACTACTGTAGTAATTAAATATTTGTTTAGTTCTCACCAAAGCTCGAGCTATATCATTAAACCTTTACGCTGTCTCAAGAAGGGGGAGTGGGGTAAGATGAGCCATTTTTTACTTCTATGGTCCTCAAGATAAGGGAAAATGAGGCAGAAGTATAATGAAAGTATTTAAAGTAATTTCAGGATGTTTCCTATTATTTTAAATGATCAGAATACATCTATGACAAAGGGTTCTAAGAATATGGCTTCTTATAAAAAAAGTGTTCCTCTGGCTCAATTTACCCCAGGTTAGGGGTAAGTTGAGCCGAGTCAGTAGGTGGGTGTAAACTGACCATCTAACTGAATCTGAATCAAACCTATGTGAAAAGATAATGTACCTATTTTAAAAACTACTTAATAATCAAATTTCCTTTTACAAATATTCTTTGTTAAATTATTTTACAAATATTTATTTTATTAAAGCTAACTTAAACAACATAAAACCAACCAAATTAAGTTGAAATTTCAGTATGTTTAATTGTTTGCATTTCTGAAACAATATGAACACCAAAGATAACCTTCACATAAACAGACTAAACAGAGAGTTTGAGTAAAATTAAATAAAAACTAAATAAGAATGAATAAATGTCACTGAAACTAATAAACATTTTAGTCAAAAGGTTCTTGACATGGTAGTTTTTCTGCAATGTTGACCATGTTAGGCCATTAGAGACTACAGGTGTAAAGATATATATGATTAAACATCCTCTGGTTCGTATTTGGTGTACTTGTACACTGTTCCTATCAAATAAACTCGAAAATAAAGATAAACTAAACCAGTTGTGTAATATTACATTGAAATGACACCAGTTTATACTTCAGATTTAACTTAAATTCATTGCTTTATGGTGGGGTAAGTTAATACGCTGGCACAATTTACCCCACAGCATTTGGCTCACTTTGCCCCATAGCTGCCATTTTAGGAAAAGCTAGCTAACTTACCAATTCAGAATAATATTTAGCTAAATTACTTGCATGGTTTTATATGTTGCTAAATCACGAATATTCATCATAAATATTTTTACACCTGGACAAATTTGCTTTGATGAAACAGCCATTACTGCATTAAATTATCTGTTATGTTAAAATTTTGCTGTTTTTAAAAAAAACAGTTTTTAAAGTAAATAAGCGACTTCCACTCCTCTCATGTGCTTCTCCTTTTCACAGTCTGGCAGAAATGATGGGTGCTTCTAAAATATATGGTCACATGACAATAAAATGGTATGGTTGCCAAGATACTGGGGGTGGGTCAACTTACCCACTGGCTCATCTTACCCCACTCTCCCCTATGTCTGAAATCAGTTTCGTGAAGTGCCTTCATACTCAAACACTGCCGTCATTTCCAGATAGGGCAAGGCAACAAGTCAGCTGCCTAGGTTTACGGATACAGCCAATGAATGCTCCAATGCAGAATTTATTTCTCCTTTTCCTTGAGTAGTGAACTTATGTGAGATAATTAATGACCAGAATGTAAGTTGTTTATTTCCTATTATCCTGTGATCTTTTTGATGTGTTTGAAGGCAGATTTGTGTACTTTATTGATTTACAGAATAAAAGCATCTGTTGATTGTGTCTCATCAGCTCCTGTGATTCTGGATCCAAACACTGCTTTTCCACATCTCGTCCTGTCTGATGATCTGACCGGTGTGAGATTCAGTGGGAACAAACAACCTCTTCCTGATAATCCAGAGAGATTTGACTATCATGACTGTGTTCTGGGTTCAGAGGGTTTTAACTCAGGAACACACAGCTGGGATGTGGAGGTTAAAGAGAGTGAACACTGGAGTCTTGGAGTAACTACAGCATCAAACCAGAGGAAGGGACGTGATTTCTTTAACACTGATGTCTGGAGCGTGCAGTACGGACTGATTGAAGAGTTTGGTTTTTGTGTTGAACAGGATCTTGAGGATCTTGAGTGTGTGAGAGTACATCTGGATTATGACAGAGGAACAGTGTCATTCTCTGATCCTGTAACTAACACACATCTACACACATTCACAACCACCTTCACTGACACACTCTTTCCATTCTTCTGTACATATAGTTTTTCCTGTCTGAGGATCTTACCGGTCAATAGTCAGTAAACGTTACATCTGTAGGTCTGGATCGAGCTGCTTTCATCTTTTACACATCATGTTTCCAATATTTGTGTGTAAAACTTCTCAGAAATGCTCTTAAAGGGATAGTTCACCCAAAAATGTTGTCATAATTTACTCACGCTCATGTCGACCCAAACCTGTATGAGTTTCTGTCTTCTGTTGAACATAAAAATGTAATGTGTCTGTTATCTGATTGGCTTAGACGGTGGGTGGAGTCCAGAAATGAATGCCAGGAGTTGTGTTTGTGACACAACATATTTTTAAATATTTTTTTTTATTTGCAAATCTCATTTTATTTATTTATTTTTTTTAATTTTTGTGAATTTCTTTACATTTATTTGTTAATCTCGGTCTGTTTATTTGGAAAAATGCAACAATACTCTCCCCAAAGGCAAGAGCCAAACTAAAGCGAACACTGATCACCATGATGGTGAAAACTGAACATTTTCAAAGAAACAACATCTAAATCTCTGTTATTCTCAATAAGAACTGCTGTAGATGTCTGACAGAAATAAAGTAAATCTGGTTAGTAATAAGTGAAGCTGGTAATGCTGTTTGTGGAGTTGTTTAATCCTCATCTGCTCAGAACGTCAGAGATTTAAAGGTCCCCTAGAACCATTTTTCACAAGGTGTAATGCAAGTCTAAGGTGTCTCCAGAATGTGTCTGTGAAGTTTCAGCTCAAAATACCCCATAGATTTTTTATTATACCATGTTTTAATTGCCTATTTTGGGGTGTAATTAAAAAAAAAAGCACCGATTCAGTGCATGTACACCTTTAAATGCTTGTGCTCCCCGCCCCCAAGCTCGCAACTCTATAATACATTGCATAAACAATACAATAAGTTCACACAGCTAGTTCACAACTCTCAAAATGGATCTTTACAAAGTGTTCGTGATGCAGCATATCAGATCACCTAAATCTGGTCTTTATCTGGATGTTTACATTTGATTCTGGAGAGAGGGCTGGCACAAAATGTGGCATCGGCATCTTGCAGTGAGACTTCCGGGGGCATCTCCAGCAGCCAGGGACTTCTTCAGCAGCTCTCCCCACAGCGGCATCTCCAACAGCTGCGGCACCGGAATCTAGAGCAGCCAGGGACTTTATTCGGCAGCACCTGCCGATGGCTAATATAATCCAATGTAATATTTATTTATTTTAAAAACTACATTTCATCAAAATAACATTATATACCAGAGGACTATCATTTGAAAGCATTTATCACAAATTTTGTTAATAACGTTCTGATGCTCCACTACATAAGAGAAAGCTGAAATTGTTGCGTGTGTTTATTTAGGCTACATATCCAGAAATAAGTGTTAATATCAGTTGTGTTTCAGTGCTGACGGAAATAGTAAATCACATGCTTTGATAAAATAAAACTGCAGTATTATCCATTGCTTTGAAATGCACATGAACATAAACTGATATTCGGTTAATACAGAAATAAATTTCTGATAGGCTATGCTGCACAAAGCTGAAATTGCGGCATCTCGTAGCGGCACTTCAGGTGGCAGCTGTCGCTACAGCGGCATCTCCTGCAACCACGGACTTTCTTCTTATTTTAAAAAGCTACATTGCAACAAAATAGCATTATATATCACAGGCCTGTCATTTGTAAGCATTTATCATTCATTTTGTTAATAAGTAGGTAGTTTCTGATGCTGCAGTAGCTACATCAGAGAACGCTGATGACATCAAAAAGATGAAAAAGTATGACAATGTCAAGATTATGACATACTTCATTTATAAAATGTTGCGTAGAAGCCGTCCTACATTTGATCTTATTTCTCATTTTCAAATGTGCATAGCCTACATGTTATTCAGAGAACAAACATACGCACAAAAAAAAAAAAAACATGTGTACGCCTCTCTTCCAGAAGTGGAAATTATAAATTGCAAATCTAGAAATTGTAAAAATAATATAAATAAATAAATAGTAATTATATATATATATATATATTATACAGTTAGGGCTGCCCTCAACTAAAGATTTTTCTAGTCGACTAGTAGTCTTACATTTCAGCAATTAGTCGACTAGAAAAATATCCATATTTAAAACTTTATGAAGTAAAATAACTAGCTTCTGGCAGACGGCGGTACACATCGATTTACGCCAAAAGAGTCGATTGACTCTTGTAGGAGTATTGTAAGCTTAGACGGCTCTCGCGGTTCAAACAAATAGAGCTGGGCAACAAACTCAAGCTCCTCTTCTCTTGTATCGAAATCCTCCTGACATTTTTCTTTAAAAGTTATCATTTTAGACTTCTAATTTGTGTTTTGTTTTGCTCTATCCTTTGCAGGAAGCTTGTTATTATAGTTAATAAAGTTTTAAATATGGATATTTTTCTTACATTAACCCATCACTTCACTTCAGAAGGCCTTTATTAACCCCCTAGAGCTGTATGGGCTGGTAGTGAACCCCCCCTTTCACTACCAGCATAAAGCCTGGAAGAGCCAGGATGTTTTATAATATACAGTATCTCTGATTGTGTTCGTCTGACAGAAGATAGTCATATACACCTACGATGGCTTGAGGGTGAGTACTAACTCTTTAAACGTTGAAAGGATACTATGACAAAGATATCACTTTCATCTTCTGATAACTGATAGCGAACTGAGCAAACTGATTTTCTTCCGTTATGACATGTGATATGCGAATGACGTGTTGTCTGTGTCTGTCAGGTTGAGTCAGCAGCAGATATCAGAGCTGACGTCTCAGGTCGAGGAGCTGCAGAGAGCTTTACAGGAGTAGGACAGCAAAAACATGACCAGTCAAATCCCAATGAAAGTCCTTCCCTTCAGAAATCATTATGTAATGATAAATGTGTAGTGAACGACGGCTTTAGAGGTGTTTCTCCTCAGACAGCAGCGATTGAGTGATCTCCATCTGTTTGTGATTCATGTAATATCACTGACCTGATCATCTGATCCTGATGCAAAACTACTGAATTTCCCTGTAAAGAGTCTCACTGTCTCTGTCTGGTTGATTTGTGTGTGAAATCTGTAACTGATTTGTTTGCGGTGATGAAATTAACGCCTGCTCGTCTGTTTTTATCCGCCCACTTCTCCTAATCGACCAATCATCCGCCGCCTCAGGTCATTGTAAGTACCGCCCCCCAGCCCGTCTGCTTTCTGATTGGACACTGATTGTTACTGAGTTGTAAATGTGTTGAGATGAACACAGAATATCTTCTGTCACTGTCTCACGGATCTGTTTCTCTTTCTCAACAGTCGTCGCTGTTAAAGAAGAAGCTGGAGGAGCATCTGTGAGTGTCTCTGATCTCTGTGAAGCAGCGTCGCTCATCAAATGTTGTTTTAATGTTGTATGTGTGTTTTCTGCAGGGTGAAGCTCCATGAGGCTCATTCTGACCTGCAGAAGAAGCGAGAGGTGATCGATGATCTGGAGCCGCACGTGGACAGCAACAGTGAGTGAACAGCAGCAGGTCAAAGGTCACTCTGATTAACAGCTCACAGACACTACAAAGCTGTTTAGTCTTATGGAAACACCTGAGCTACTGAGTAATGAGGTTCTGTCTGTGTGTCTGTCAGTGGCAAAGAAGATCGATGAGCTGCAGGAGATCCTGAAGAAGAAGGATGAAGATATGAGACGAATGGAGGAGAGATACAAGAGATACGTGGACAAAGCTCGCACGGTCAGTTTGACGTCAGGTTCACTCAGGATGCAGAAAGATCATGTATATCTATACATATAGATAACAGTGCACATGTTGTTTGTGTTTCAGGTGATTAAGACTCTAGACCCGAAGCAGAAGAGTAACATGGTTCCTGCTGAAGTTCAGGCCCTGAAGAACCAGCTGACAGAGAAAGACAGGAAGATACAACATCTGGAGGTCAGACACACAAACACACTCATTATTGGTCTGTGACTCTGTTTTACTATGGTAATGATCATCTTGTTCTCGTGTCTGTCTGTTTTCAGCATGATTTTGAGAAGACGCGCTCCAGACATGACCAGGAGGAGAAGCTCATCATCTCGGCATGGTACAACATGGTAAGACGATATTCCAGATCAGTCAGAACAGCTTGTGACCAGTCTTGTTTAGGATTATTTATGTACTATTATAGTTTTTATTAATATTTTGGTAACACTTGACAAACGGGTATGGGAGCATATTGTTAAGTGTTACCAAAATATTAATTAACTCTACATTACCTATGCAATATTTAAGTTTGAATTGCAAGAAATAAAGTCAATAAATAAAGTTGGAGTTGTGAGATATTAAGTCAGAATTGCGAGAACTAAAATCGAAATTGCAAGAAATAAAGTCAGAATTGCGAGAAATAAAGTTGGAATTGCAAGAAATAAACTCCAGAAATATAGTCGGAATTGTGAGATATAAATTTGGAATTGCGAAAAATTAACTAAATTGTGAGAAATAAAGTTGGAATTGTGAGATATAAAGTTGGAATTGCAAGAAATATAGTAGGAATTGCAAGAAATAAAGTCAGAATTGTGAGAAATAAATACGAGAAATAAAGTCGGAATTGTGAGATATAAAGTTAGAATTGCGAAAAATTAAATTGCGAGAAATAAAAATGGAATTGTGAGAAATAAAATCAGAATTGTGAGGTAAATTCAGAATTGTGAGAAATAAAGTCGGAATTGTGAAAAAGTCAGAATTGTGAGAAATTAAGTCGGAATTGTGAGAAATAAAGTCGGAATTGTGAGATAAATTCAGAATTGTGAGAAATAAAGTCGGAATTATGAGATAAATTCAGAATTGTGAGAAATTAAGTCGGAATTATGAGATAAATTCAGAATTGTGAGAAATTAAGTCAGAATTGTGAGAAATTAAGTCAGAGTTGTGAAAAAGTCAGAATTGTGAGAAATAAAGTCGGAATTATGAGATAAATTCAGAATTGTGAGAAATAAAGTTGGAATTGCGAGAAATAAACTCCAGAAATATAGATGGAATTGTGAGATATAAAGTTGGAATTGTGAAAAATTAACTAAATTGCGAGAAATAAAGTTGGAATTGTGAGAAATAAATACGAGAAATAAAGTCGGAATTGTGAAATATAAAGTTAGAATTGCGAAAAATTAAATTGCGAGAAATAAAAATGGAATCGGAATTGTGAAAAAGTCAGAATTGTGAGAAATTAAGTCAGAATTGTGAGAAATAAAGTCGGAATTGTGAGATAAATTCAGAATTGTGAGAAATAAAGTCGGAATTATGAGATAAATTCAGAATTGTGAGAAATTAAGTCGGAATTGTGAGAAATTAAGTCGGAGTTGTGAAAAAGTCAGAATTGTGAAAAAGTCAGAATTGTGAGAAATAATGTCGGAATTGTGAGAAATAAAGTCGGAATTATGAGATAAATTCAGAATTGTGAGAAATAAAGTCGGAATTGTGAGAAATAAAGTTGGAATTGTGAGAAGTGAACTCAGAATTGCAAGAAATTAACTAAATTGCGAGAAATAAAGTTGGAATTGTGAGAAATAAAGTCAGAATTGTGAGAAATAAATATGAGAAATAAAGTCGGAATTGTGAGATATAAAGTTAGAATTGCGAAAAATTAAATTGCGAGAAATAAAAATGGAATTGTGAGAAATTAAGTCGGAGTTGTGAAAAAGTCAGAATTGTGAAAAAGTCAGAATTGTGAAAAAGTCAGAATTGTGAGAAATAATGTCGGAATTGTGAGAAATAAAGTCGGAATTATGAGATAAATTTAGAATTGTGAGAAATTAAGTCGGAATTGTGAGAAATTAAGTCGGAGTTGTGAAAAAGTCAGAATTGTGAAAAAGTCAGAATTGTGAGAAATAATGTCGGAATTGTGAGAAATAAAGTCGGAATTATGAGATAAATTCAGAATTGTGAGAAATAAAGTCGGAATTGTGAGAAATAAAGTTGGAATTGTGAGAAGTGAACTAAGAATTGCGAGAAATAAAATCGGAATTGCAAGAAATAAAGTTGGAATTGCGAGAAATAAACTCCAGAAATATAGACGGAATTGTGAGATATAAAGTTGGAATTGCGAAAAATTAACTAAATTGCGAGAAATAAAGTTGGAATTGTGAGAAACAAAGTCAGAATTGTGAGAAATAAATACGAGAAGTAAAGTCGGAATTGCGAGATATAAAGTTAGAATTGCGAAAAATTAAATTGCGAGAAATAAAAATGGAATTGTGAGAAATAAAGTCAGAATTGTGAGGTAAATTCAGAATTGTGAGAAATAAAGTCGGAATTGTGAAAAAGTCAGAATTGTGAGGAATAAAGTCGGAATAATGAGAAATAAAGTCAGAATAGTGAGAAATAAAGTCGGAATTATGAGATAAATTCAGAATTGTGAGAAATAAAGTCGGAATTATGAGATAAATTCAGAATTGTGAGAAATTAAGTCGGAATTATGAGATAAATTCAGAATTGTGAGAAATTAAGTCAGAATTGTGAGAAATTAAGTCAGAGTTGTGAAAAAGTCAGAATTGTGAGAAATAAAGTCGGAATTATGAGATAAATTCAGAATTGTGAGAAATAAAGTCGGAATTGCAAGAAATAAAGTTGGAATTGCGAGAAATAAACTCCAGAAATATAGATGGAATTGTGAGATATAAAGTTGGAATTGTGAAAAATTAACTAAATTGCGAGAAATAAAGTTGGAATTGTGAGAAATAAAGTCAGAATTGTGAGAAATAAATACGAGAAATAAAGTCGGAATTGTGAAATATAAAGTTAGAATTGCGAAAAATTAAATTGCGAGAAATAAAAATGGAATCGGAATTGTGAAAAAGTCAGAATTGTGAGAAATTAAGTCAGAATTGTGAGAAATAAAGTCGGAATTGTGAGATAAATTCAGAATTGTGAGAAATAAAGTCGGAATTATGAGATAAATTCAGAATTGTGAGAAATTAAGTCGGAATTGTGAGAAATTAAGTCGGAGTTGTGAAAAAGTCAGAATTGTGAAAAAGTCAGAATTGTGAGAAATAATGTCGGAATTGTGAGAAATAAAGTCGGAATTATGAGATAAATTCAGAATTGTGAGAAATAAAGTCGGAATTGTGAGAAATAAAGTTGGAATTGTGAGAAGTGAACTCAGAATTGCAAGAAATTAACTAAATTGCGAGAAATAAAGTTGGAATTGTGAGAAATAAAGTCAGAATTGTGAGAAATAAATACGAGAAATAAAGTCGGAATTGTGAGATATAAAGTTAGAATTGCGAAAAATTTAATTGCGAGAAATAAAAATGGAATTGTGAGAAATAAAGTCAGAATTGTGAAAAAGTCAGAATTGTGAGGAATAAAGTCGGAATAGTGAGAAATAAAGTCGGAATTATGAGATAAATTCAGAATTGTGAGAAATAAAGTCGGATTTATGAGATAAATTTAGAATTGTGAGAAATTAAGTCGGAATTGTGAGAAATTAAGTCGGAGTTGTGAAAAAGTCAGAATTGTGAAAAAGTCAGAATTGTGAAAAAGTCAGAATTGTGAGAAATAATGTCGGAATTGTGAGAAATAAAGTCGGAATTATGAGATAAATTCAGAATTGTGAGAAATAAAGTCGGAATTGTGAGAAATAAAGTTGGAATTGTGAGAAGTGAACTAAGAATTGCGAGAAATAAAATCGGAATTGCAAGAAATAAAGTTGGAATTGCGAGAAATAAACTCCAGAAATATAGACGGAATTGTGAGATATAAAGTTGGAATTGCGAAAAATTAACTAAATTGCGAGAAATAAAGTTGGAATTATGAGAAATAAAGTCAGAATTGTGAGAAATAAATACGAGAAGTAAAGTCGGAATTGTGAGATATAAAGTTAGAATTGCGAAAAATTAAATTGCGAGAAATAAAAATGGAATTGTGAGAAATAAAGTCAGAATTGTGAGGTAAATTCAGAATTGTGAGAAATAAAGTCGGAATTGTGAAAAAGTCAGAATTGTGAGGAATAAAGTCGGAATAGTGAGAAATAAAGTCGGAATAGTGAGAAATAAAGTCGGAATTATGAGATAAATTCAGAATTGTGAGAAATAAAGTCGAAATTGTGAAAAAGTCAGAATTGTGAGGAATAAAGTCGGAATTGTGAGAAATAAAGTCGGAATTATGAGTGTAGCGTCTGGACCAATCAGCCACACAATTATTCATTGTATTTAATGAATTACCCATAAACTCACTCTCACTATCAAAGTTCTCTGAACTCATCCCCCTAAAACTGCAACCAGCATCCCAAGTGTAGCTAGCACACAGGCACAACTAGGTGTCCTGTTACAGTTATATGGTACTTTTATGATCCAGAAGAATGCTGTAGAGACTAGTGACTCATTCTTCCTGAGAAGGACAAATAAACTCTCTTAATCCTATGTATTCTCTATATTACCACTTGGGAAATGTATAAACATGTATCCAATTTTCCCATATCACGACTTTCCTTTTATAGGCTTTATTCTATGTATTAATTCTCTCTTTTGAACTATTTTGGTATTAATGTTCCATAGTTGCAAATGTATAGTTAACTGAGATCACATTGGCAGCATGTTTGGTATCTACGGACTCCAACTTTAATTTCCTATTTGGTAATTTATGTTACATGTTACTAACTCTGTGACATGTTAGTATTATAAGAATTTAGAGGGTTCTTTTCTCATTTATCCAATCCAGTGTCTTATGCTAATATCTTGCTACAGAACAAAGACTCGTAAAACTTCCCTCCGAGGGGGCAACTCCTTATTGGCTCAGACACCTTAAGAGGGTGTGACATCTTCACCTCTTATATTCACTGATCACAAGATCAAGTTTTCTCTTCCTGCTCTTCCTCCTCTTCTTCTTTTTTTACTGACAAATGCTGACATCAAGATGACGCTTTAAGAAGCTAGAAGCTTCTAAGGAACCCCAAGCTTGTGCCAGGCCTCGGCCTAGACCTTCCATTCACCAAAGATCCTCTGAATCCAACTGGTTCTCTTTCATCAAGACAATATCAGCAAAGATTCAACGGGAGCCTCCACAAATTGCATCAGGACAGTTTTAATTCAACTTGGAGAGACATGCAAGTATCAAACTTAGTCTCATTATCGGATACATTGAGTATCCTTACCCCTTTGAAAGAAGGGCCTGTTAAAACTAAACTGGTGGTTTGCTCAAGGCTGTTGATCTGCTGAAATGTACAACAATGCTGTAACCTCTTGCTTCCTGTACTCTGCTTTAGCCCTCTCTCTCTTGGTAAACTGTATGCATGTATGTGTGTGAATGTTAGAGTAGTTTAAGTGTTTAGTCTAGTTAATAAAGTCTTGTTCATGTCACACGTAAGGTTGTCCGTGTTTTGCGCTCATATACGGGAGTCCCTATTCATGTCGGTCCTGACTACAGGCTTTTAGTAGAATAAGATTGTTATTTCCCATAACCTGGAAATGAACATTTCTTAGAATTAATAAACAATTAACACTGTGTGTTCATTGAACAACAGGTTAATTGATTGTAGTATTAATTTTATTACATTAAGTTAATTTTATTAACTGATTAAAATATTAATAATTAATTATAACTAGTTATGATTAATTATTCATATTTATTTTGAGCTAATTTGCTACATGAGATAAATTCAGAATTGTGAGAAATAAAGTCGGAATTGTGAAAAAGTCAGAATTGTGAGGAATAAAGTCGGAATTGTGAGAAATAAAGTCGGAATTATGAGATAAATTCAGAATTGTGAGAAATAAAGTTGGAATTGTGAAGAAGTCAGAATTGTGAGCAATAAAGTCAGAATTGTGAGAAATAAAGTCGGAATTGTGAGATAAATTCAGAATTGTGAGAAATAAAGTCGGAATTATGAGATAAATTCAGAATTGTGAGAAATTAAGTCGGAATTGTGAAAAAGTCAGAATTGTGAGAAATAAAGTCGGAATTGTGAGAAATAAAGTCGGAATTATGAGATAAATTCAGAATTGTGAGAAATAAAGTCGGAATTGTGAAGAAGTCAGAATTGTGAGGAATAAAGTCGGAATTGTGAGAAATAAAGTCGGAATTGTGAGATAAATTCAGAATTGTGAGAAATAAAGTCGGAATTGTGAAAAAGTCAGAATTGTGAGAAATAAAGTCGGAATTGTGAGAAATAAAGTCGGAATTATGAGATAAATTCAGAATCGTGAGAAATAAAGTCGGAATTGTGAGAAATAAAGTTGTAATTGTGAGAAATGAACTCAGAATTGCGAGAAAAAAAATCGGAATTGCAAGAAATAAAGTTGGAATTGTGAGAAATAAACTCCAGAAATATAGACGGAATTGTGAGATATAAAGTTGGAATTGCGAAAAATTAACTAAATTGCGAGAAATAAAGTTGGAATTGTGAGAGATAAAGTTGGAATTGCAAGAAATATAGTAGGAATTGCGAGAAATAAAGTCAGAATTGTGAGAGACAAACTCAGATTTTCATAATTTTATTCCATAGTGGAAACAAGCTTCCATTAAGGGGCAAGTTGAAATTATTTTCTCTAAAATCAACAGCAGTTCACAGATGCTGCACTTGAGCTCTACATCACCCTGTTCCTATAATTAAACGTACGTTATCTCCTTCTGTGTCAGGGAATGGCTCTTCATCAGAAGGTGGCTGGAGAGCAATCCAGATCCGGTTCTGGTTCGGCTCAGTCCTTCCTGGCCCAGCAGACAGTCGACACATGCGCGCCGAGGACTGGCCCGTCTGCAGCCCAGATGAACAAACACGGATCTTCCATTCAGACGATCAACACTCAAACTCGACCAGATCTGTCCGAGGCCTAATCGGGATGCAGGGGTTCATGCTTCCCTTTATTTCTCTTCCAGCACTTTCTGATTACCCTGCTGAGAACGTAGAAACAACACGTGGAGGATGATTTTTATTATCTTTTAGATGATGTTTTGTTTATTTTTAGTTGACCCGAGTGTCGGTATGTAGTTGTGTCTTATTTTAGTGTTAATTAGTGCCAGAGGGTCTTAATCGGGCCGCAGGAACGAATGAGTTTAATGAAGTAGATCAATTTTGATTATTTTAATGATGTTTTGAGTGTTTTATTAATGTTGTACGGTAGTTTTCTGTGTTCATCAGGGTACGGTGCATGTGTGAGTGCACTTAAAACACTCAGTGCCTTCAATCATCCATCATCTGACAGCTGTCAATCATGTGTGTGACATCTCATCAAACCAAACTCTGAATGCTGGGATGCCTTTAATACATCGAACAAATGAAGTGCTTTTATTATTATTATTATTATTATTTTCATTTAATCATAATTTCATTATGAGTCTGATTAAGTATGAGCTGCTGTGTTTTGTGTGAATGTGCAACTGGCACTAATCGGAGATGAACTTCTGGAGGATTTTCTACCCGCACATGTTGTCATTTGCATGTGAAAACTGCTGCTTTACCATTTTTATAATGGATTTTTTTTTTATTGTAACGTCACCAAAGTCTGCTGCTGAAGGTTGATCCTGTACACTGTAAAAAATTACCGTGATTTTAACAGTAAAAGACTGTAAAAATGCTGCGGTGAAAAACTGTTAATTGGTTTACAGAAAGTTTCCGTACTATATACGGTGAATAACTGTAATAGATCTAACGGTACATTTAATGTAATTTTACAGTAAAATACCGTTAAATTCACAGTTTTTGAAAGTGAAAAATAACAATTCATTGTAAAATTTACAGTGAAAAACCGTAAATTGACATTCCCATAATTCCCTGCGTGACACTTCACATTTGATATATTTTTGTTGAAATAACTCTGTTTCTTCTTAGTTTATCTCATTTTTTTCTAATCAGTTATGTACATTAGGGTTTTATGTTACATCTAATGTTGTTAAATTAATGTTTATTGCATTTTTAAAATGTCATGTGTGTTACCATGATGGTGTTTAGTGTGTGTGTGTGAATGACACTGTGTGCTCCTTCTATATATTAGTATTGTCCTCCTCAGCTTGTGGAAAAGCTGGTTGTGATGAACTTTGATTCATCATGTGACTCTTATCACCACTGTGTTTGGTGACTGTCAGTGTATTATAAAGGTACAAAACAGATATTAGTACTTCATTAGGTTGGTAAATTAACATTATATCAGTTAATGAAATATGTTATTTTACCGTAAATTTTACTGGGATTTTTTTTACAGTGTACTGAAATCCAATGTTAAATATACATATTTAAAATGTAAAATTCACATGTAACTCCGTAAGTATGTTTACGGTTTGATGTCATTTTTACAGTATTGTTCTGGTAACCACAGCTGCCGGTATTTTTCCGTAGAAACAACGGGATTTTTTTTACAGTGTAGCTTGTATTTATTGATCTTCAGTCAGTACTGTATGTTCAGAAACACTACTGATCTCACCCTTATCAGTCCAAACACTGAGGTTTGTTCGCTCACGATCTCCAGATGTTTGTTTGTTCTTTACGCTGCAGTTTTTCCACTGTTTTTTGCTTTATTAATGTTCTGTCACAGTGATGATGTTCTGATAGTTCTGTTTGTGTTTTATCACAGTGTTCGATCATGCTGTTGGTGTTGGACTGATGGGGTCGGTACATGAATAATTCACTTTAATCTCACTGCTCTTTGCACTACAATAGATGAGATTATTGGTGCAAAAATAATCTGTTTTGTGTGAGTTCATTGTCATATTAGGTAAAGAGGTGTATGTATATAAATAAAGTCCATCGAACTTTGTGTTGATTTAAGGTGCGGTCACACTTTTCTTTCCATTGACAAGAAAGACGGTTCACTCCTGTTAGTTGTGAATGGAAGAAACTGCAATAATTCTAAGTAAAAGAGCCAATAGCTAATTGACAAAGCCATTGCATCACTGCACCTGCCATTAGAAGCTCCGGTTCCCATCAGTGATGCGCGGATCAATGTATAAACAACCCGCACCCGACCGACGTTTTCAACTAACCCGCCCGCAACTCGGACCGCAAAAAAAAAGAAAAAAAAAAAAAGAACGAAAAATAGGCTATTGTACCCGACCCGCTTCCTTAACGCATTTTTAAAAAGTAGTAGGCTAAATGCTCATCGTAGCGTCATTGGGCCATATTTGGAAAAGTGTAAGTGCCATACTTAAGTAAAGTTGGCCGCATATTCACAGATTCGACTTTCCCGGGTCAATAACTCCTGAGCTAAACGATGTTACTACACAAATAACACCTCTTTTCTATCGTAGTAATGTAGAGAGGCAGCTACAACCCAATTTTCCTCAAAATCAGCTTTCCTCCGCGGTGGACAAAATATATTAGTCTCTATGTGCGGACGACTGAGAGACAGATTCCAAGGGACCGTCTGCAAAGTGCAAAACCGGAAAAGCGAATACTACAAAAACAGTCAATAACTTCACTGTAATACACTGTATTGTCACCAAATTCACCGCACACATCAATGATGTCCTGATAGTTATACTACAACACTTATTTGGGGGAACTTTCTTTTTGTATCATTTTTATGATTTTTTTTATATGAAAATAATTCCATAACTTGACTATTATGGAAATTATATTCAATAACTTCACTGTAATACACTGTATTGTCACCAAATTCACCGCACACATCAATGATGTCCTGATAGTTATACTACAACACTTATTTGGGGGAAATTTCTTTTTGTATCATTTTTATGATTTTTTTATATGAACAATAATTCCATAACTTGACTATTATGGAAATTATATTCAATAACTTCACTGTAATACACTGTACTGTCACCAAATTCACCGCACACATCACTGATGTCCTGATAGTTATACTACAACTCTTATTTGGGGGACATTTGTTTTTGTATCATTTTTATGATTTTTCATAGTGAAAAAAAAATCAATAACTTGACTATTATGGAAATTATATTCAATAACTTCACTGTAATACACTGTACTTGTCACCAAATTCACTGCACACATCACTTATGTCCTGATAGTTACACTACAACACTTATTTGGGGGAAATATATTTTTGTATTAGTTTTATTATTTTTTTTTATATGAAAATAATTCCATAACTTGACTGTTATGGAAATTATATTCAATAACTTCACTGTAATACACTGTATTGTCACCAAATTCACTGCACACATCACTGATGTCCTGATAGTTATACTACAACTCTTATTTGGGGGACATTTGTTTTTGTATCATTTTTATGATTTTTCATAATGAAAAAAAATCAATAACTTGACTATTATAGCAAATTATATTCAATAACTTCACTGTAATACACTGTACTGTCACCAAATTCACTGCACACATCACTGATGTCCTGATAGTTATACTACAACACTTATTTGGGGGAAATATATTTTTGTATCATTTTTATGATTTTTTTTATATGAAAATAATTCCATAACTTGACTATTATGGAAATTATATTCAATAACTTCACTGTAATACACTGTATTGTCACCAAATTCACTGCACACATCACTTATGTCTTGATAGTTACACTACAACACTTATTTGGGGGAAATTTCTTTTTGTATAATTTTCATGATTTTTCATAATGAAAAAAAAATCAATAACTTGACTATTATAGAAATTATATTCAATAACTTCACTGTAATACACTGTACTGTCACCAAATTCACTGCACACATCAATGATGTCCTGATAGTTACACTACAACACTTATTTGGGGGAAATTTGTTTTTGTATCATTTTTATGATTTTTTTTATATGAAAATAATTCCATAACTTGACTATTATGGAAATTATATTCAATAACTTCACTGTAATACACTGTACTGTCACCAAATTCACTGCACACCTCACTGATGTCCTGATAGTTACACTACAACACTTATTTGGGGAAAATATATTTTTGTATCATTTTTATGATTTTTTTTATATGAAAATATTTCCATAACTTGACTATTATGTAAATTATATTCAATAACTTCACTGTAATACACTGTATTGTCACCAAATTCATCTGCACACCTCACTGATGTCCTGATAGTTATACTACAACACTTATTTGGGGAAAATATGTTTTTGTATCATTTTTATGATTTTTTTTATATGAAAATAATTCCATAACTTGACTATTATGGAAATTATATTCAATAACTTCACTGTAATACACTGTACTGTCACCAAATTCACCGCACACATCACTGATGTCCTGATAGTTACACTACAACACTTATTTGGGGAAAATATATTTTTGTATCATTTTTATGATTTTTTTTTATATGAAAATAATTCCATAACTTGACTATTATGGAAATTATATTCAATAACTTCACTGTAATACACTGTACTGTCACCAAATTCACCGCACACATCACTGATGTCCTGATAGTTATACTACAACACTTATTTGGGGGAAATTTCTTTTTGTATAATTTTTATGATTTTTTTTATATGAACAATAATTCCATAACTTGACTATTATGGAAATTATATTCAATAACTTCACTGTAATACACTGTACTGTCACCAAATTCACCGCACACATCACTGATGTCCTGATAGTTATACTACAACTCTTATTTGGGGGACATTTGTTTTTGTATCATTTTTATGATTTTTCATAGTGAAAAAAAAATCAATAACTTGACTATTATGGAAATTATATTCAATAACTTCACTGTAATACACTGTACTGTCACCAAATTCACTGCACACATCACTTATGTCCTGATAGTTACACTACAACACTTATTTGGTGGAAATATATTTTTGTATTAGTTTTTATTATTTTTTTTTATATGAAAATAATTCCATAACTTGACTGTTATGGAAATTATATTCAATAACTTCACTGTAATACACTGTACTGTCACCAAATTCACTGCACACATCAATGATGTCCTGATAGTTACACTACAACACTTATTTGGGGGAAATTTGTTTTTGTATCATTTTTATGATTTTTTTTTTATATGAAAATATTTCCATAACTTGACTATTATGTAAATTATATTCAATAACTTCACTGTAATACACTGTATTGTCACCAAATTCATCTCACACATCACTGATGTCCTGATAGTTATACTACAACACTTATTTGGGGAAAATATGTTTTTGTATCATTTTTATGATTTTTTTTATATGAAAATAATTCCATAACTTGACTATTATGGAAATTATATTCAATAACTTCACTGTAATACACTGTACTGTCACCAAATTCACTGCACACCTCACTGATGTCCTGATAGTTACACTACAACACTTATTTGGGGAAAATATATTTTTGTATCATTTTTATGATTTTTTTTTATATGAAAATAATTCCATAACTTGACTATTATGGAAATTATATTCAATAACTTCACTGTAATACACTGTACTATCACCAAATTCACCGCACACATCACTGATGTCCTGATAGTTATACTACAACACTTATTTGGGGGAAATTTCTTTTCATATCATTTTTTAAAAAAAATTTTTTATATGAAAATAATTGGGGAAAGGTGTTCTTTTTCCCCACTGCTGAAGCTCCTCTCACTCATCCGGTGCTGCTTAAAAGAGCACATTTCCGCGGTTTAATGGCGCTTTTCTAAAAGAGCATTCCGGCAGCTCTCGCCACGAGAAGCGAGCGACCTTGTCTCTTTCGGCGGTTCTGAGGTCTGAGCCGTCTGATGACTGCCATGTACTCCTGGCGGGCCTCTGAAACAGAGGAATGGGCCGGTGATTCTGAGGACCCCGCCCACCTGCCGTCACTGGACTTAACCTCGAGTTGGCCCCACCTGAAGAGCCAACACGCAGTAGACTGGATGAGTGGTTCCTGCTGGGACGTCACCAGGCCCCCCCGCTCTGTGCCGTTCTTCCATGAAGTCCATGATGAGCTGACCAAGTCGTGGCACCCACCTTATTAGGTCTGCTTACATACTGCACACTACTCAGCTCTCACTTCAGTTGATGGCTCACTGGAAAAGGGCTATAAGCATCTACCGTCCCTGGATGAAACAGTGGCGGCTCACCTCTGCCCCCCTCCGCGGCTGTGGGGTGGAAAAACAAGAGGGCCCTTCCATCTAAGCCCTGCAGGACTACCTCTGCTTTAGCCGGCAGAGCATACACTTCTGCAGGCCAAGCTGCCTCAGCGCTGCACACCGTGGCTATCCTCCAGATGTTCCAAGCGAAGCTCCTCCGCTCTCTGAACGAGTCTGGGATTGATGCACCTGCCTTTCGCGACCTCCGCAGCGCCACGGATTAGGCCCTGCGTGCCACGAAAGCTACAGCCCAGGCCATCAGACGATCCATGGCCAGCCTGGTCATGCTCAAGCGCTATCTCTGGCTCAACTTGACCGAGATTAAGGAGGTGATCAAGACGGTCTTTTTGGATGCCCCGGTCTCTCCAACCGGTCTCTTCGGGCCAGCCGTAGAGGGATTTACAGAGCGTGTTACACTGCAGCTCAGAAGTAGTCCCAGGCCATGCGACACTTCCTGCACAAGCGTTCCAGCTCTCCAACTCTACCTCTGCCTCGAGCCACCCCAGGACTGTGCCGGCTCAGCAGAGCAAGCCTGCCTTCTCTACCTCCCAGGCAGCACCTTCAAAGGAACAGCGCCAGTGAGCACGTCCTGCCAGACGCTCCTCCTTCCCAAGACATCAGGGCCCCCGGCAAAAGATTTCGCTGGACCCGACACCTCCCAAGTCTTCCTGATCTAACGGGAAAGAAGAGGAAGGGGCAAAGTCCCGCAGAGGCCGGACCACCCCGAAAGCTCATTCGTTTAATCCCCCCGCCACCCCGGGCATGGGGGACGTGGGGGATGTGTTCTGCTACCTGGGTCCACTGCTGTTGTGCCCATGCAAAACGCCGTTGTTATGGCAAACACAATAAATATTTTACCTTCTCAAAGAAAGAGCAAACTTCCTCTTCTACACTCGCTGGTGTACGGGCTCCCTCTCAGCGGTCCATCATCCAGCGCCATTCAGCCCCTTGTCAAGTGGACCGAGACCTCACTCCCCGGAGTGTCAAAGTGGGTTCTGGGGATAATAAATCAAGGCTACTCGCTACAGTTCGCCCGAAGGCCCCCGCGCTACGGCGGGGTGCTTCCCACTCGGTAAACATGGACGATGCTCATGTTCTCCGAGCCAAAGTGATGTCTCTGCTAAGGAAGAGAGCTATAGAAATAGTCTCCCCCTCAGAGAGCGAATCGGGGTTCTACAGCCGTTATTTTCTCGTCCCTAAGAAAGATGGCGGTCTCAGACCCATCTTAGACCTCTGACTCCTGAACCTCTACCTCATGAGACGGAAGTACAGGATGTTCACTGGATCTGAAAGATGCTTACTTTCACATCCAGATAGCCCCCCACCACAGGTGATTTTTGAGATTCGCATTTGAGGGCGTGGCTTACCAATATACAGTCCTTTCATTCAGGCTGTCCCTAGCTCCCCGCACTTTCACGAAGTGCATGAACGCAGCGCTTTCCCCCCTGAGACAAATGGGAATCCGGGTTCTGAATTATCTCGACGACTGGCTCATTCTGGCACTGTCGCGAACTGAAATAGAACATCACAGATCTGTGCTCTTCAGCCATTTAGAGTGCCTAGAACTCAGGGTCAACTTTGCCAAGAGCTCACTGTAAAGGACCTCAAAGTATGACGATTATATACTTTTAAATGCTTTTATTTTGACACTTCCTGTTTAGAAGAAACTGGCTTTTATTTTGAAAGAACGGGATGCGCGGGGATCTAATAGAAAAAGAAAAGGGACAAGGAAAAGTTTGCTAGCAATAAAGAGAAGGTGAAACGGCCACAAAGGATAAAGATATTAGGAATATAGCCTCAGTCGAAAGTGGCAACAAGCTCTTACGTTGGTTTATGACCTGCAAGGAAACTCATTAAAAAAGTCACTAAACCATCAGTTCTGGCTGACTTCTTTCGACTGGACGCTACACTCACTGCTTCCCAGCCAACGTATCCCATTCCTGGGGGCACTTTTCGACTCAGTCTGCATGACGGCTGTAGTCTCCCCAGAGCGCGCTCTGGCTATTTCAGCAGCTTGCGGCTTCCGTCAGGAACAAAGCCTATCTCCCTCTTAAGTTTTTCCAGAGGATGCTAGGGCTGATGGCTTCCGTCTCCCCAGTTTTGCAGCTCAGCCTTCTATGGATGCGACCTCTGCAATACTGGTTGAAATTTCAGGTCCCTCCTCAGGCTTGGCGGCATGGCCAATCAGGCCTGCCTAGCAGCTCTGAAACCCTGGACAAACCCTGTTTGACTCAGTCATGGAGTACCCCTACAGGCGGTGTCCAGAAGGACGGTGCTCTCAACAGATGCGTCTAACTCAGGTTGGGGTGCTCTTTGCGAGGGCAGACCAGCCTTCGGCTCGTGGTCTCACGAGGAGAGCCATCTCCATATCAACTGCCTCGAGATGCTGGCAGTGATTTGAGCCATTCACTCCTTCCAGGCCTTCCTGACAGGGTGCCTCGTCTTAGTCCAGTCAGACAGCATGACAGTGGTGTCCTACATAAATCACCAAGGCGGCCTTTCGTCCAGCCGCCTCTGCACACTGGCGCCTCCTGGAATGGGCATTGCCAAGGTTGCAGTCGCTCAAAGCGACACACATACCAGGCAGAACAAATCTGGGAGCAGACTTGCTATCTCGGAGCAATGTCCCCTCGGACGAGTGGATGCTCCATCCCGAGACAGTTCTCACAATCTGGGAGATTTTCGGGAAGACAGAGGTAGACCTCTTCGCCTCAGAAGACAACTCTCATTGCCCAATTTATTTCTCGAAAGACGTAGATGCACCATCTACGTCCACGACTGGCCCAGCCTCCTCCTTTATGCATTTCCCCCGATCGCTCTGATCCCTCAGGTCATCGGGCGAATCAGGGAAGACAAGCACAGAGTCCTCCTGGTGGCCCTGCTCTGGAGGAGCCAAGTTTGGTCCTCAGAGCTGTTCAGGCTTTCCACGAAAGCCCTTTGGCCGATTCCCCTGACACGGGACCTCCTCTCTCAGGCAAACAGGACGATCTGACACCCTCAGCCAAAACTCTGGGCTCTGCACCTCTGGTCCCTCGATGGGAGCCTGTAAACCTCCCCGGGGACATGCTGAACACCATTTCTCAGGCGAGAGCCCCATCCATGAAGCCTCTACGCCCAGAAGTGGTCGGTTGTCGTTGACTGGTGCCTGGCACGCAACGAAGACCCTGTTGAATGCGACGTATCCCCGATACTGTCATTTCTCCAGGAGCGTCTGGATAAGGGTCTGACCCCTTCTACGCTCAAGGTGTAGGTTTTTCCACCTGGGACCTTTCCACGGTCCATAGAGCGCTCAAAGGTCCCCCTTTGAGCCGCTGCGGTCAGCTGGACCCTCAGGCCCCTGACGCTCAAGACCGCTCCACTACTTGCATTAGCATCGGTTAAGTGTGTTGGCCACTTGCAGGCCCTCTCTGTGAGCCCTGCTTGCCTTGAATTTGGGCCCAATGATTTCAAGGTCGTTTCGAAACCTAGGTATGGCTATGTCCCTAAAGTGCTCTCGACTCCCTCTCAGCGCTGCCTCCTTCATTGGATGAGCGAGAGCTGGAATTACTCTGACCTGTTAGGGCGTTGAGGACCTACATTGAGTGGTCACAGCCGTTCCCTTCCCTGACCTGCTCTTTATCTGCTTTGGCGGCCGCACCACAGGGTCTTTGGTCTCAAAGCAATGTCTCTTGCATTAAATAGTTAACGCTATTGCTCTCTGTTACTCCTCTATGGGCTTTGATTGCTCCATAGGAGTTAGAGCCCACTCCATGAGAGGAATGGCCTCCTCATGGGCCTGGTCCAGTGGAGTCTCTATTAAGGACATCTGTGAGGCGGCCGGCTGGTCCTCGCCGTCCACTTTTGTCAGATTTTATAACCTGGATATCCCGACCTTACAAGCTCGGGTCCTCTCGGTGTGATACGGCGGCCTCTGTTGAGCTCCGCCATCATGCCTCCCTAGGGAGCTAGCTCCCTCCTTGCAAGTGTAATAATAAAGGGTTTGACAGCTTCGGCGATCTCACTTGTCCGTTGGTTCTCCTGCGGTGTCCAAGAAAAGTTCAGTTCTCAAGCTTGAACCAATGGCCATGCAGTTACACTGCGCTATTGAAAAAGGTTTCAGCAGCGGGGAAAAAGGAGACCTTTCCCCATACACAGTACTTGTATCTCAGGGAACCAAGGTTACATTTGTAACTGAGTATGTTACTGATTGATATTCCAAAATCATAAAAATGATACAAAAAGAAATTTCCCCCAAATAAGTGCTCTAGTATAACTATCAGGACATCAGTGATGTGTGAGCTGAATTTGGTGACAGTACAGTGTATTACAGTCAAGTTATTGAATATAATTTCCAAAATAGTCGTTATTGATTTATTTTACATTAAAAAAAATCATAAAAATGATGCAAAAATAAATTTCCCCCAAATAAGTGTTGTAGTATAACTATCAGGACATAATTGATGTGTGCAGTGCATTTGGCGACAGTACAGTGTATTACAGTGAAGTTATTGAATAAAATTTCAATAATAGTCAAGTTATGGAATTATTTTCATATAAAAAAAAATCATAAAAATGATACAAAAACAAATTTCCCCCAAATAAGTGTTGTAGTATAACTATCAGGACATCAGTGAGGTGTGCAGTGAATTTGGTGACAGTACAGTGTATTACAGTGAAGTTATTGAATATAATTTCCATAATAGTCAAGTTATGGAATTATTTTCATATAAAAAAAATCATAAAAATTATACAAAAATATATTTCCCCCAAATAAGTGTTGTAGTGTAACTATCAGGACATAAGTGATGTGTGCAGTGAATTTGGTGACAGTACAGTGTATTACAGTGAAGTTATTGAATATAATTTCTATAATAGTCAAGTTATTGATTTTTTTTTCATTATGAAAAATCATAAAAATGATACAAAAACAAATGTCCCCCAAATAAGAGTTGTAGTATAACTATCAGGACATCAGTGATGTGTGCAGTGAATTTGGTGACAATACAGTGTATTACAGTGAAGTTATTGAATATAATTTCCATAATAGTCAAGTTATGGAATTATTTTCATATAAAAAAAAAAATCATAAAAATGATACAAAAAGAAATTTCCCCCAAATAAGTGTTGTAGTATAACTATCAGGACATCATTGATGTGTGCGGTGAATTTGGTGACAATACAGTGTATTACAGTGAAGTTATTGAATATAATTTCCATAATAGTCAAGTTATGGAATTATTTTCATATAAAACAAATCATAAAAATGATACAAAAAGAAATTTCCCCCAAATAAGTGTTGTAGTATAACTATCAGGACATCAGTGATGTGTGCAGTGAATTTGGTGACAGTACAGTGTATTACAGTGAAGTTATTGAATATAATTTCCATAATAGTCAAGTTATGGAATTATTTTCATATAAATAAAAAATCATAAAAATGATACAAAAATATATTTCCCCCAAATAAGTGTTGTAGTATAACTATCAGGACATCATTGATGTGTGCGGTGAATTTGGTGTCAATACAGTGTATTACAGTGAAGTTATTGAATATAATTTCTATAATAGTCAAGTTAATGATTTTTTTTCATTATGAAAAATCATAAAAATGATACAAAAATAAATTTCCCCCAAATAAGTGTTGTAGTATAACTATCAGGACATCAGTGATGTGTGCAGTGAATTTGGTGACAGTACAGTGTATTACAGTGAAGTTATTGAATATAATTTCTATAATAGTCAAGTTAATGATTTTTTTTCATTATGAAAAATCATAAAAATGATACAAAAATAAATTTCCCCCAAATAAGTGTTGTAGTATAACTATCAGGACATCATTGATGTGTGCGGTGAATTTGGTGACAATACAGTGTATTACAGTGAAGTTATTGACTGTTTTTGTAGTATTCGCTTTTCCGGTTTTGCACTTTGCAGACGGTCCCTTGGAATCTGTCTCTCAGTCGTCCGCACATAGAGACTAATATATTTTGTCCACCGCGGAGGAAAGCTGATTTTGAGAAAAATTGGGTTGTAGCTGCCTCTCTACATTACTACAATAGAAAAGAGGTGTTATTTGTGTAGTAACATCGTTTAGCTCAGGAGTTATTGACCCGGGATAGTCGAATCTGTGAATATGCGGCCAGACAGCCATTAGGAGCGCACACTGTTCTTTTTCTGAATGCTGTATGATATAGCCTAGTGTTATGTAATAAAGGCTTGATTTATTCATTTATTTCGTTTCATTTTCTTAACAATTAAGATGCTGCATGTGTTTATCCAGTCTAATCGAAGTGTGCGTCTCTCCCCCGAATTTCCCAACAAAAATCCCGCGCCCTCTCAGAAAATACATAAAACTGACATTACTGAGCTATATGCGTTTAAAAGTAGCCTATTAAAATGGTGCAATGGCTCAGTTCAACGTGTTGGGAAATCGGGCATTTTGTCCCGCGTCAGCATTGATTCAAAAGTTAATAACGCTCAACATTAATAATGTTACTATTTCATTCTTTCATTGTTTCGGCAAATGTCTCCCACTTTGCTCTTTCTATTTGTGTATTTGTGAAGCTTCCACTCCTCAGTCTTCACCTTTTCTCTTGCCGCCTCCATCTCTAGGCCTACCTGCAGACTGAGCTCGTGCGTCATCTTCGCGCAAGTTATTCAGCCAATAAAGTCTAGGCCTATGTATTTCATAGAAAATTGTGTCTAGTACTATATAAATTACAAAGGTTTAATTGGCATCTTTATTTCAAACGACCCGACCGACCGCGACCCGAATATCATTAAAAATATTTTTGGATGACTCGTAACCGCGGGTAACCGCGGGTGACCGCAGGCACCTGCTCATTTTGGATCAACCCGCGCATCACTGGTTCCGATAGAAACCTGAAACTCACACTTAGGACTGCACGTGCGCATTGGCTCATCTAGCTTGAAAAATAAGTGTTTAACGCTATTTGAGCATAAGAAACATTATGGGACAGTTCATGTCAGATTTTGTTGCTGATTTGAAATATGTTACTTAAAGGTGCCCTAGAACCCTTTTTCGCAAGATGTAATATAAGTCTAAGGTGTCCCCTGAATGTGTCTGTGAAGTTTCAGCTCAAAATACCCCATAGATTTTTTATTATTCAATTTTTTAACTGCTTATTTTGGGGCATAATTCAATATGCGCCAATTCAGCGCGCGTCCCCTTTACCTGCTTGCGCTCGTGGTAACTTTAACCACATTTAACAGTACATTAGCAACATGCTAACGAAACATTTAGAAAGACAATTCACAAATATCACTAAAAATATCATGATATCATGTCAGTTATTATTGCTCCATCTGCCATTTTTCGCTATTGTCCTTGCTTGCTTACCTGCATAAAGTCTGTTGATTCAGCTGTGCTGCTCCAGACATTAATACTGCCTTGTCTAATGCCTTGAACATGAACTGGCATATGCAAAATTTGGGGCCGTACATATTAATGATCCCAACTGTTGCGTCACAGTCAGTGTTATTGAGATTCGCCTGTTCTTCAGAGGTCTTTTGCACAAATCAAATTTACATAAGAAGGAGGAAACAATAGTGTTTGAGACTCACTGTATGTCATTTCCATGTACAGAACACCAATTATTTAACTATGCCAAGGTAAATTCAATTTTTAATTCTAGGGCACCTTTAATTGTGAGTTCGCCAAGCAGTTTTTGAGATTTCAGGTTTCTCCAATTCAAATACAGTAGTCAACATTTGAAGTGGATCAAAACAGTTAATCAAAATTGTCCCAAGAACTAAGTAGTCCTAGGAGGAATTTTTAGGACAACTTTGATGAAAGGTTTTGATCCACTTCAAATGTTGACTACTATAGATAGGATTAGGTCTTGGATGCCCGAAATATCTGCCCTGAGGCGTTTCAATTATGCCTGCTGAGTGAACATAATTTCCTAGTGATGGGCAGATCGAGGCTTCGTGAAACACTGAAGCAGTTGAAGCAAATGTGCCGTGATGTGTCAAGGCTTCGAAACAATCTGACACCCGTCTCCATGGTGACCCCTAGTGGTCAGAACAGTGTAAATGCAACAAAACACTCAGGCAAACATGCATTAAAACACCTTTTACAAATGTATTGCAAAGGTTTTATTGAAAGTAAAATCAATCAAATGCAATTGAAGGCAGGGTAGGTAAGAAATTTTGTTCCAAATTTGTTTAAACTTTCTATATATATATACATGCATAATTAAAATGTAAGAACTCTGATAAAAAGAGTATACAAATCGAGTGACTCTAGACCGTTTAATCTGTATTAAAAACAGCTCATTATTTCCATCCGGGACGAAACATAGGATTGGCTTAGGCGGCTGTCACTCTCTCGCAACCATGGCAACCACCCTTTTGCCACACATGACCTGCCCACTTGCGCGTGCACGTTTGATTTGGGGAATTCAAGAGGCATGGATCCTAGGAATACCAAAACAATGGCAGAGAAACAGCAAGCAAAATTCACAGTACCGGCCTATGCAGTTAGTGAAGGCAAACCAGGCAAAAAAGGAAGACAGTAACAGTACAAGAAAAGGCAATGAACAAAAAGTCTTTGGATAAACAAAGAAATAAAACGCGAGTTAATATCGGCGTGGCTCTCCAGCGATGGCGAGAACTGAGGGAACTCAAGGGGCTGAAAAGTGACTCCTTGATGGCTTTATTTCTGCTGGACAGGTAAATCTTTCTTTTTGTATTTTGATCATACATATTTTTTTTGTTTATTTTTTCATGAAGCATGTGTCATTAGCACACGTAGCTGCGTAATATAGCTAACATAACATTACTTAGCGAGCCGTAGTAGAGACGATAAATAATCTATAGGCCTAGCACAAGATGATAGCTATAGTGTTGAATTGTGCATATTTTTGCTTTAGATAACTAAATACATGTTTAACAGATAGTAGGCCTAACGTTACTCCGCATCTAGGAACTTTTCTTATAACTATATTTACTCTCTGTCTAACTCTTTTACCATGTTCACCTGTAAGTTTACCTGCACGTTTTTTTTCGCCTTTGTTTTGTTTTTATATTCTCTACCTATGTTTACTGATGTCTTTATCTTGTATCTGTGTGTGTCGTACACACTTTGTTGTATGTGTGTGTTATTATTTTGTGTCTGCAATGCAGTTGTGAGTTGATATTTGAGTGTATGTTACTCTGTTTATCTGTAGAACAACGTATATGTTATGAATCTTACACGAAATTCATCTTCATCACAGTGTAAATGATGGTAATGGAAAAACGTGTATCATGCAACCTGTTTTTAGCTTTGCCTTATAGATAACTAACTCGTTAGCGAATTAAATTATGTTTATCTTCATAATTATAAAGTTATTTTTATTACATGTGATTCTGACATGATGTCACTACATCTCCGCTCGTCTCAGGTAAATAATGCGTCTTCCAGCTCAGTGGTTGGAGTCGCACGTTCATGCATTTTGGGGGCGTGGCTTTGGAAGGAGCCCAGAAGGGAGGGGGTGGAGTGAATGGAAATAATGAGCTGTCTTTAAAACAGTCGTGAGAGGTCTACAGACACTCGATTTTTATACTTTCTTTTTCAGAGTACTTACATTTTAAATATGTATTGATATATAAATAAAGTTTAAACAAATTTTGAAAAAAAAGTTTTTTATAAATTTTTTACCTACCCTGCCTTTAACTAATCATCTAATACGATTAAATATAGAGTGTCTGTATAATATGCGTTCTTTTATCAGTTTTCAAGGCTTGTTTCTCTGTTCCATGGCTCAAGCTAAACAGGCCAATAAGAGCTCTTAATAACTACCATTATTCATTTTAATTATTCTAATGTCTAATTAAAACATCTACAAATGTATAAAACTGATCAGAGATCAGGTACAAACTCATAGACACATGATCAACTGTTCTCAGTGAATCTGCATGATTCATGGGTTCACTTTATCATCGCCCTCTACCGGTGAACCATTGAAATTTCGAACTGTTTTGAAACGATTCGAAACAGTGATGACGTAATGAAGCCTCGTTTACTGAAATCACGTGACTTTGGCAGTTTAATACACGCCGCTCCGAATCACTGATTCGAAACAAAGGATTCATGAAGCTTCGGAGCTTCATGAAGCAGTGTTTCGAAATCAACCATCACTATAATTTCCTTGAAAGGGACTTGCTTCCATTCACAACCTGCAAAAGCAAGCTCGTGCGAAAAGTTTCAGATTTCGCTGTTCCAAAGTTCAAGTTTGGTGAACTCTTGAGCTGTGAATTCGCATCACGTGAAGACGTATGACCAGTGAAAGACTGATATGTCACAGCGTGACCTCTTTGCTAAATATAAATAACAATATTTTTGCATTAAAGTCGAGTAGATTGTATTTTTATTTTTTACATTTTTAAAGTATTACTATTTGTTATATGTTGAATTCCGGTTTATAAGAAAAGACGTTGCAGAGCTTGACGTCATATGACGACCATTGAGATCTTGCACTAGTGCGCAGATCTAACAAATCGTTCGAGCGACTGGAGGTGCGCACTCAAAAATGACCAAAGAGTTTCGATATTTTTCCTATTTAAAACTTGACTCTTCTGTAGTTACATCGTGTACTAAGACCGACGAAAAATGAAAAGTTGCGATTTTCTAGGCCGATATGTCTAGGAACTACACTTTCATTCCTGCATAATAATCAAGGATCTTCGCTGCCGTACCATGGGTGCAGCAGGCGCAATGATCACACAGATACATTTTTTACTTTTGGTAGGCTAGGCTAAACCTTATGAAAAAGCGAGCATTTCGCCATAGGATTTCAGGTCAATCGACTGAAGCGACAACACTGAGTCGTGCAGCCCCGTGGCATGCCAACAAACACAATACTCGTTCCGTATCTCAGGGAACCGAGGTTACGTTCATAACCGAGTATGTTCCCTTTCGATACTTCACTCATACTGCGTGTGGGGAATGAATACAATCCCGCCGTGCCATGGGAGGGAACGACTGAACCTATCTTGGACACCAGAGGGGTCCAGAGAATAATTAAGGAGGCCGAAGCTGTCAAGCCCTTTATGTTACACATGCTAAGAAGGTAGCTAGCTGATGACGACAGGGCTCACTAGAGGCCGTTGGATCATACTGAGAGGACCCGAATGTTTAACGCCGGAATGGCCAGGTTATAGAATCTGACAAAAGTGGACGGCGAGGACCAGCCGGGCACCTCACAGATGTCTTTAATAGAGTCATCACTAGAACAGGCCCATGAGGAGCCCATACCTCTGGTGGAGTGGGCTCTTACTCCTATGGGGCAATCAAGGCCCAGACAAGTAGCATAAAGCAATAGCGTCGACTATACAACGCGAGAGTCATTGCTTTGTGACCGGAAGCCCCTTGGTGCGGCCGCCAAAGCAGATGAAGAGCTGGTCAGACTGCTGAAACGGCTGTGACCGCTCGATGTAGGTCCTCAATGCCCTAAATGGGCAGAGTAAATCCAACTCTTGCTCATCCGCCGAGGGAGGTAGCGGCGAGAGGGAAATTACCTGTGCTCTGAAATGGAGTCGAGAGCACTTTAGGGACGTAGCCATGCCTGGGTTTTAGAATGACCTTCGAGTCGTTAGGCCCAAATTCAAGGCATGCATGGCTCACAGTGAGGGCCTGCAGGTCGCCTACGCACTTAACCGATGCTAGAGCAAGCAGCAGAGCGGTTTTAAGTGACAGGGGCCAAAGGTCAGCTGACCACAGCGGCTCAAAGGTGTAGTGATTTTTACTTTGTCCATCCAAGGACGCGAAGTAAAATAGGGATTGGTACTCACGTCACCGCTGACGTTGTGATTTTTGGATCACACAATTCTCTTAAGGTGTGATTATGAGTACATCAGATGACCACTTCCCCCCCCTTTCCCTAGTTCAGGGCACCAGTCAAGGTCTTTTACCATTGGCAGTATGAGAACACTCCCAACAGGGGCTTTCATTCATTTAGAATTAACACTCTGAGGTCTGAAAACGCGCCGGCGCATTTTGCAGGTTTTTTTTCACATTGCAGCAAAACAGACTTAAAATACTCCATCATTTTTTGTCATAGAGACATAAGTAATATATCAATTGAAACTATAGAATATCTTCTTTTATTTGTATACACTCAGAGTAAAAACAAAATGTTGTGCTTTTTGTAAAATAAAGAAAACTAACATGATGCGTGATTTCTCCTCTCCCTCTGAACGAAGTCCAATCTGATAGTTCTCAGAAAATGAACTGTAACTTAGTGAATACTAATCACAGAAAAATTAAACTTATGTCTAAAAAAATGTTAAGATGTCAGGTTTTAAATCATGTAAGTCAAATCGAAAACAAACCTTCTGTGTTTATGTAATCTGTATGAAAAGAGAGCCATGTCAGAAGTCCGTGATTCAGCTCATTATCTGCTAATGCGGCCACGCCCACGGAGCCAGCGCTATTCAGACGCAAATTCAGAGGCAATACATGCATTCATCGTCTCAATCGTGTATTTATTGTCTTGAAAAGTGTTTATCTGGATGTAAAAGTCATGGTTAGCGAGCTCTAGAAGACATGCAGTTAGTTCCTGTTTTCTTTTCTTCTATAGATGAATTTTAGATGAGTTTTTGTTTCTTTAGCGCCCTCCGGCTGCAGTATGAATTGGAAACTCCATTCATGGAATAGCCTCTTCTTCTTTTAGATGAATTTGTGGACTAAAAATGCACAGAGAGCGCCCTCTGACTTCAAGTATGAATTGAAAACACCAGCGCTCATAGTAATGACAATGAATATTAAATAAATATAACTCCTCTGTATAGAAAATTGACATAAGCATAGAATCCAATATTTCTCCAAATGTGCATGCTTTTAAACTAAAAGCCTATATTCAGACTCTTTGCATCACAGAAATACATTATATTTTAAAGTATAATATAAAACCATTACTTTATATTGTAATAATATTTTTCTGTACAGTAGGTGGCCATCCAAAACGGTGTTTCTACCGCCGCCGCGTCGCAAAGTGCATTTGCAGCTTTTGACCGCTGAGTGGCGCTTTAAACACGTTATCCAACAAATGCATCTAAGCACATTTAACTTTATGCAAACTGTCAATTTTCTCAAATATTAGGCCTATATTTATCACAAATACATTTTTTATTTATATTTTAAACTCCTTTAATAAAACAGGATGTTTGACACGCACATACTTTGTTATTCGTTACCTGTCCTTTATTTGACAGATAACTACTTAGGAAAAATATAGCCTGTTTGGACACTGATTAAGAAATTGTTGCGTGTTTCATGAATTATATCCTTTAAAACGTGAGTCACTGAATAATTTCGCTCCCATTAAGGCACGATTTAGCTAAATCATTGAAACTAAAAAGAATGGACGGATTAATAAAACGTCATAAAAAAACTGCAACTCCTGCAGCCGCGTTTAAATGCATGAGTGTATTTTATTCCTTAAAATATCAAATATCAAATTCAGAAACAACACATTCCAGCGGATAGATCGCCTCTTATTTAACACAGACCTACGAATTTATTATCGAATTGAGATATTTATTTCTTTTTAGGTACAATTATTCGCTGAGTTTAAGTTCATTTTGAGACGTTTCATATTCTCGCAGAGAGCCAGCTAAAAGCGCACCCTGTTTTTTATTTATTTTATTTTATTTTTCAAAAGTAGAAGGTGTTGTTGTTATTGTGAGGGTACACAAATAAAAGTAGACCATTTGTAGTCTTGCACTAATCTGTAGGCTATCGCCAAAAATGACGGAAGGCCTGTTTTAAATTGTTTCAGCTGTCATGAAGAGAAAATCCATCAGAACGCGCCGGCGCTTTCGTCGGCCAGAGGGATAAAAATGTAACCAATTTAGTTTCATAATTATATTTAAATATTGGGCTATAGCATAATATATATATATTTTTTTTTAAGATGTCACCAATGTTGATTATGAAAAGGGAATAGCATGACGGATGCACAATGTTGGGAGACATATGCAGCGGGTCAGACATAAGTTTGACCACTTCATTAAGTTTTGTTTTATAGTAAGTCTTTCTTTAAAGTGAATTTCGTTTTGTAGAAATTGTATCCTAATTTCAATCAATGTTTCATCAACCAATTGCCTATATTTAATAATTAGGAAGAAAACCATGAACGTCGGGTGTGGAATGGATTGAAGTGCGTAACAAACGAACTCATGTTTCCGCGGCCTTTGAATAAGGCTGAATCAATAGATGTCTTTCTGTTTTTATTAAATTTCTTAAATACGTGTCTTTATTACTTAATTAATTGATGAGATGTTTTGGTCTAACAATATATTTTGGCTGGTCTAAATTCTAAGTTAGACACAAATTTGCGTATAGGCTATAGGCTATATAAGGCAGTCAAGCGCGTAAATTGCTGTTTCGGCCGCAAATTTCCAGTAATTTCGATCGGTGCATCAAATGATATAGGCCTAAACTAAATTCATGTATTTACAGTAAAAGAAATAGCCTAACTCTAGATTTATTTGCTAGGATATTTACGTTTGGGAAATATATAATAATAATAATAATAATAATAATATCTCAACAAAGACCGAACATATTTAGCTATTTGTCTCGGCACACGACCGCTAACAGTAACACAGTAGCCAACAGCGCATCAAAGCTTGCTGTTGTCTTGGCTACCTTACAAAAGGCGATGGAAACAACAGTGAATTTCCCCTCCTTTTGTGGTAATTTAGCACTATTTTCTATGGTATTCTGCTTGTATTTTCGACTAAACTCAATTGACTAAAGATAAAAAATAAAGCATAGATAAAAAATAAAGCATCCAACTGAATCAGTTGGATGCTTTATTTTTTATCTTTAGTCAATTGAGTTTAGTTCTAAAAAAAAAGCAAAGGCTAGTAAATAATCTGCGACGGGGCCCATCATAGGGTGGGGGCTGCGGGGGTGTCCCGTACGCCCATGATGTAATGGTAATACATCGCTTACAAAGGGTTCATGTTAACTACTGTATGATTATCAGACGATTTTAATGTGTTAATGTTTCAACCATATCGTGCAATTATAGCTAACAATCTGATAAACTGCAATTGTGCAGTTTGTATCCATTAACACGCTCATAAACATTACAAAAAGAAATGTCATGCCATAAGCTACACAACTACGAAAAAAAAAAAAACGTTGATATCCCAATAATCAACATTTTGTTATTCAACAAGTGCTAGGCTATTAAGATAAAAAGTTTCTGCTATAGTTTGCGCCTAATCTGACTCTCCACAATGGGCTACACAATATTTTATAGGCCTATTTGTATTTTGACTGCAGTTAAGAGCAAAATGACGAGAACATGTTTAACATTGGATGTTTAAGATTCTTTATTACATATTCTTACTTTATGCAAAACATATAGGCATCTGTACATTGTACCTTGATAACATCATAACATAAATTATTAAACTATAGTTCAAATGAACCGTACAAACCCAATCTTGGTTTTTGCTATCGTTTTTTTTTTCTATTTATTTAGGCCTATTTATTTATATCAGCAGATCTTGATTCAGTTCATTTCAATAACTGCTGATGTTGCAAACTGTGGTTAAGCTGTAAAGCAGCTCGAAAGAATTGACCAAGATATGAAACATTATGGCTCCATATTATTAGAACAATAACTGTACAGAATCTTTACTGACATCCAATGTTCCTTAAAGACAAAGAAATAAAATAAAAATGTTAAAGAAAAACAAACAAAAACAACAAACCGATTGTGTTCCATTTATATATCAATGTATAATGTTTACATTATCTTGTATAAAAAGCATTCACCCAACCAAACAGTGCTTGCTCTGCAACAATTGACAAGTTTGAGATAGGGGGAAGGGCGCTTTGTTTAAAATGTTTGTCACCAAAGCCATTAATCCAGAGGGCGGGAGACTCAAAATATTAGCCTAAGCTATGCGCGACAGACCTTTTTGCAATCTTAGTGCTTTTTGTTAATTTTAACATCCCGATCTGATCATATGAAATAAGCTGACGAGATACACAATTGTTAGACTCTGTTATGAGTATTTTCAGTAAGTTTCTTTATTTGTTTGTGTTATGGGGATTTGCAGAAGTTCTCCCCCGTGCGTTTGCCAGCGTCTGTTGCTGCCGAGCAGAGTATGTGCGAAGTTTTGACTGGAGCTGGGAGGGATTTTTTAAAAGTCGGAGCGTCGTGTTTTTTTTTTTTGTTTTTTTTTTTAAATCTGCAAGAAATGTTATGAGTTTGGCGTGTGGTAGGAAAAAAGAGTTTGCACAATAAGGCACTACGCAAATGTGTGTCTAACTAGACCAGCTAAAATATATTGTTCGACCAAAAACATCTTATCAATTAATTAAGTTATAAAGACATGTAATAAAGTAATAAATACATTTAATTAAAACAGAAATACGTATATTGATTCAGCCTTATTTAAAGGCCGCGGTTTCGTTTGTTACGCAATCCATTCCACACCCGACGTTCTTGGTTTTCTTCCTAATTATTAAATATAGCCAATTGGTTGATGAAACATTGATTGAAATTAAGATACAATTTCTACAAAACGAAATTCACTTTAAAGAAAGACTTACTATAAAACAAAACTTAATGAAGTGGTCAAACTTATGTCTAACCCGCTGCATTTGTCTCCCGACATTGTGCATCCGTCATGCTATTCCCTTTTCATAATGAAGGTGAAATTAAAAAATAATAATAATAGGCATTAGCCCAATATTTAAATATAAATATGAAACTAAATTGGTTACATTTTTATCCCTCTGGCCGACGAAAGCGCCGGCGCGTTCTGATGGATTTTCTCTTCATGACAGCTGAAACAATTTAAAACAGGCCTTCCGTCATTTTTGACGATAGCCTACAGATTAATGCAAGACTACAAATGGTCTACTTTTATTTGTGTACCCTCACAATAACAACAACACCTTCTACTTTTGAAAAATAAAATAAAATAAAATAAAATAAAAAGGGTGCACTTTCAGCTGTCTCTCTGCGAGAATCTGAAACGTCTCAAACGTGAACTTAAACTCAGCGAATAATTGTACCTAAAAAGAAATAAATATCTCAATTCGATAAGATATGGGTCTGTGTTAAAAAAGAGGTGATCTATCCACTAGAACGTGTTGTTTCTGAAATCATGGCCAGTGCTCGTTGCTGCTGTTATTAGTTCTCTTGGCGCTCGTGCACACGAGCAGTTTTCACACAGACAATCGAGCGTTTCGTTCTGGTAAAAGCACAAAACAAAATGCACACAACGTGTCCTTGCTCTTGATGTACAATCACTGATGAACACCTTTGGTTTTAATTAAATTAGCCTAAATATTTATTCCTGCCGGTATTTTAGTATGCGATATCAACATCACTAAACATTACATAGCATATAGGCCTAATAGCCAAAAAAAAAAAAAAAAAAAAAAATCAAGAACAATAAAAAAAATCAAGAACAATAGCAGTTAATAAGAATTATTGCTCTTAATGCGGTCTTAATGCTGGACCGTTCTCATTTCGCTCCGCATATGGAACTTGAAGGATTTTTTTTTTTTTTTTGCTAAGAGCAAACCAGAATGAAAATATTACATTTTAAATCCGTGTGTGTGCTCCTAATATATATATATATATATATATATATATATATATATATATATATATATATATATATATATATATATATATAGGCCTATATATGCCTAGTAATGACTGTTTAATGACAATAGCATGCAGTAAGACTTTGTGTAGCCTAAAGGTCTTTCTTTTAATTTTTGATGCATAGAGCCTAAGACTATCCCACGTTTTGAAATTAACTCTCACTTTAAATTTTCTAATGGTTTTTAAGCATGTTAAAATGCTATATTATAATGTTATTGTTGTTTTACTTCGTCCTTTCATCTCCGTTTACAAACCGACATTTTATTATTACAGTCACTTTCCAATCCGTCCCTTTGCGCCACCTGGCGGTAGTTTTTTACACGCGACTGAATTTCAGTTAATGCAACGGCCCTGCGGCGGCGGTATGCGCGGCGGTAATACCCATTTTGGTTGTCCACCTACTGCATGTTTCATATATCATGATGAGCTTGAGACATCACAGAAGGTTTTTTTCACAGCCTACCTGACTGAAATGCCTCATTAATATGCAAGTCATTTCAGCTCATTACTATGCAATTCTTTTGTCTTCTCAGGTGAGAATGGCCCATTATTCAGTGGTGATTCACGCCTCCACGCATACTGTGTTTCTTGGCAAAAAGTGTCTTACAAAAACTAAATCAATATATTGTTTTATATGAAGGAGTAGGCAGCATAATTTTTACATAATTTTTAAGCAAAAACTCTAGTTTACAACCTCCAATACCCTAAAGTATTGTAAACACAGATTTACTATCCTAAATCCTTCTCTTTATTCCTATTCACATATTATAACTTTCTTGTTTTTCACTAGATTACTTAACCTATTGCATAGTATTACTAAACGGAACGATTTATTACTAGTAATCTACCAGCGTAATCACCTAGTGTCAGCCATAGCCCGCTAGCCTGCTAGCTACCGTCTATTTTTTCCTCTAAACTAACCTTCCTTGTCGATCTAATGGCGGATTTATCTGATGTATGTTATTCTGATCTGTCCTCGCCAGATCGGGAAGCTGTGGAGACTTTGCTGCCCGGCATTCAGAGATCCACCGTGAGGTACAGCGTCCCGCACATCACCCTTGCCCCAGGCACCGGCAAGCGACCGAGACATCCAGCTAGCGAGTCCCGTGTGCGATGCAGTTTTTCGGACGGCGTACAAAAACACGGTCAGTCATGTCCGACGATTATCATGTGTACTAAATGCAACATGTACAGCTTAGCTCTTTCTGTCAGCAGTGAGACTTACACTTGTGATAAATGCAGGGATATTGTCAGGCTGACAGAGAGAATCTCAGAATTAGAGACACGCATCCAAACTTTAATTGAGGATAGTGAGAATGAAAGGGCCTTAGATACTGCTTTGGATGCGACTAGCCTAGTAAACACTGCACATTCGGTTCCAGTTGTAGAAGCCACGCAGCAGGCTAACTGGGTGACTGTGAGGCGGCATAGTGGCAAGAACAAACACCACTCTTCCGTTCTGATTAGAACATCAAACAGGTTCTCCCCACTCAGTGACGCACCCACTGAGAATCCTGTTGAAAGTGCCCTAGTTATTGGCGATTCTATTACACGGAACGTGAAAATAGAGACACCAGCCACCATAGTCACATGTTTGCCGGGGGCCAGAGCACCTGACATCAAAGCAAATTTAAAAGTGCTGGCTAATGCTAAACGTAAATATTCTAAAATCATTATCCACGTCGGCACAAATGATGTTCGACTTCGCCAGTCGGAGATCACTAAAATTAACATTAAAGAGGTGTGTGAACTCGCAAATTCAATGTCAGCAGAAGTAATTTGTTCTGGCCCTCTTCCTGTTCGTCGGAGTGATGAGATAGTTAGCAGGTTATCATCACTCAATGGCTGGCTGTCTAAGTGGTGTCCGCAGAATAATATAGGTTTCATAGATAATTGGAAAAGCTTTTGGGGCAGACCTGATCTGTTGAAAAGAGATGGTATTCATCCCTCCCGGGATGGTGCTGCTCTTCTCTCTAGAAATTTGGCAAATAGTCTTAGAGCTGAAACATGACAAACCAGGGCCCAGATCAGGACGCAGACAAACTGGCTAAACCGACCGTCTGCTAGCCGCCTCACGTCACAGAACTCAGATAATTCACAGCACATAGAAACTCTTTCACCTAGATATTATCACATAGAGACTGTGTCTGTACCTCGAACTAGTAAATACAAAAAACTTCCGAAACCTTTAAAGGGTAAAAATTTAATTGATGTTTAAAAAATGAAAATCACAGATAAATCAGATAAACAAATGATAAAGCTTGGGTTACTGAATATTAGATCTATTTCTTCAAAAGCACTTATTGTAAATGAAATTATCACAGACAATAAACTAGACTTGCTGTGTTTGACAGAAACCTGGCTAAAACCAGGCGATTACATTATTTTAAATGAATCTAGTCCTCAAGGTTATGACTATCGACACAATCCTCGACAGAAAGGCAAAGGGGGAGGTGTTGCTGTAATTTATAGTAATATATTCAGAATCATTCAAAAGAATTTCAAATATAATTCCTTCGAAGTGATGGTGCTTTATGTAACATTATGTAAGTTGACATTTGTGCTGGCTACTGTATACAGGCCACCAGGGCACCATACTGACTTTTTCAAAGAATTTGCTGATTTTCTATCAGAGTTAGTACTGGCTGCGGATAAAGTCCTTGTTGTTGGTGATTTTAATATCCATGTAGATAATAATAAAGACGCATTTGGATTGGCATTTGCAGACATTTTAAACTCTATTGGAGTTAGACAACACGTGTCAGGACCCACTCATTGTCGTAATCATACCTTAGATCTAATACTGTCGCATGGAATTGATATTGATGCTGTTGAAATTCTACCGCAGAGCGATGACATATCAGATCATTATTTAGTCTCGTGTATAATACAGTTAGCCAAGGCTACAAAACCACCACCCAGCCATAAATATGGTAGAACCATCACTTCTACCACTAAAGATTGCTTTATAAATAATCTCCCCGAGCAGTTTCATCGCCTTAGTATACCTGACAACTTAGAAGAACTCGATGCTGCAACAGAAACTATTGGCTCTCTCTTTTCCAGCACATTAGATGCAGTCGCTCCTTTACGTCTAAAGAAGATTAAGGAAACTAATCCAACGCCGTGGTATGATGAGCACACTCTGGCTCTAAAACGAGCTGTGAGAAAAGCTGAACGTAGTTGGAAGAAAACAAAACTAGAAGTTTTTCGCCTTTCGTGGAAAGAAAAAATTATTGAGTACAGAACGGCTATAAGAAATGCTAGATCTACTTATTTTTCAAATCTCTTAATAGAAAACAAACATAATCCTAGGTACTTATTTGACACAGTGGCTAAATTAACTAGAAACAGAGATTCAACTGCTGACGTTTCCAAAGAGCACAGCAGTAATGACTTTATGAACTTCTTTACTTGCAAGATTGACAATATTAGAGAGAAAATTATAAACATGCAACCATCTACAGTTTTGCTTCAGACAGTGCACTGTAGTGTCCCTGAGGTAAAACTAGAATCATTCGCCGCTATAGGAGAGGACGAATTATCTAAACTTATCAAATCATCAAAATCAACAACATGTATGTTAGACCCAATGCCGACTAAACTACTGAAAGAAATGCTTCCAGAGGTCGTAGGTCCACTTCTTGATATAATTAATTCATCTTTAACTCTAGGATACGTGCCAAAAACTTTTAAGCAGGCTATTATTAAACCTCTTATTAAAAAACCTCAATTAGATCCGAGAGATTTAGTAAATTACAGGCCAATCTCAAATCTACCTTTTCTGTCAAAGATACTAGAAAAGGCAGTTTCAACACAACTGTGCTCCTTTTTAGAAAGAAATGGAATCTGTGAGGATTTCCAGTCAGGATTTAGACCATACCATAGTACTGAGACTGCTCTCGTTAGAGTTACAAACGATCTACTCTTATCATCCGATCGTGGCTGTATTTCTCTATTAGTGTTATTAGATCTCAGTGCTGCTTTTGACACTATCGATCACAACATTCTTTTAAAAAGACTTGAAAACTATATTGGCATTAGTGGAATTGCTTTGGCATGGTTCAAATCGTACTTATCTGACCGTTATCAGTCTGTAGTAGTTAATGAAGAGATGTCATATCGATCACAAGTTCAATATGGAGTACCACAAGGCTCAGTACTAGGACCGTTGCTTTTCACTCTGTACATGCTGCCCTTAGGAGAGATAATTAGGAAGCATGGTGTTAGTTTTCATTGCTACGCTGACGATACTCAGCTCTATATTTCCTCGCGCCCTGACGAAACCTACAAATTCACAAAACTAACAGAATGCATAGCTGATATTAAAAACTGGATGACAAGAAATTTCTTATTATTAAATTCAGAAAAAACTGATATCCTAATCTTTGGACCAAAAATTTCCTCACGTAAAAACCTTGAATACTCTCTAACACTTGACGGGTGCTCCATTGAATCTTCGTCCTCAGTTAGGAACCTGGGTGTGCTCTTTGATACCAATCTTTCATTTGAAAGCCATGTTTCTAGTATCTGTAAAACCGCCTTCTTCCATCTAAAAAATATATCTAAATTACGACATATGCTCTCAATGACAAATGCGGAACAGTTGGTTCATGCATTCATGACCTCAAGACTAGATTACTGTAACGCTCTACTGGGTGGTTGTTCTGCTCGGCTTTTAAACAGACTACAGTTGGTCCAAAATGTGGCAGCTAGAGTTCTTACTAGAACCAGAAAGTATGACCATATTAGCCCAGTTCTGTCAACATTACATTGGCTCAATATTAAACATCGTATAGATTTTAAAATCTTGCTACTTACTTATAAAGCTCTAAATGGTTTAGCTCCCCAATATCTAAGCGAGCTCTTGGTGCATTATAGTCCTTCACGTCTATTGCGATCTCAGAATTCAGGCCAGTTGATAATACCCAGAATATCAAAATCAACTGAAGGCGGCAGATCCTTTTCCTATTTAGCACCTAAACTCTGGAACAATCTTCCTAGCATTGTTCGGGAAGCAGACACACTCTGTCAGTTTAAATCTAGACTAAAAACACATCTCTTTGCTCTTGCATACACATAACACATTATCAATACATTGACATTTTTCAAATCCGTTAAAGGATTGTTACGCTGCAATAATTAGGTCGGCCGGAACCAAGAACATTTCCTATAACACTAGATATACCTGTACATCAGAATAAGAATGGCATCTACGCTAATATCAGTCTCTCTGCTTATCCTGAGGTTTGCCGGGTGCTGGATCCAGGCCGTATCCAGATCAGATGGAGAACCTGTGTCTGGACCTGACTACAACGTAGCCCAGGAGACAATGGGCCTACAGATCCAGTTCTGGCTGCATCTATAATTCAGATTTTTAATCTCCGTATCCGCTTACATATATTTATATATAATCTATTTTTAATCTCTATAATAAAAATGTATAATTCAGATTTTGATCTCCATATCCATTTACATATATTATATATATCTTCCAAGGGTTTTTTTTCCCTCCTAGGACTTTTTTCCCAGTGTTAGCACGCTGGGTTTTTCTCCTAGGGTTTTTTTTCCACCCCTGGGAGTCAGCCGACATTGGCTTAATGTAGCACCATCTTGTATATGTTACATATTACCACGCTTGCTTGTACAGCTTATTTATAACCACTTCTCTTTTTTTCTGTGCTTCTAACATGTAAAGCTGCTTTGAAACAATTACCAATTGTAAAAAGCGCTATATAAATAAATTTGACTTGACTTGACTTGACTATACTTTTTTGGCCTTATTTCAGTGACTTAAGTTTTTTGTTTTTTCAATAACCACGCATAAATGTTATTCCTTCAAAAACACAAACATGTACATACATGTTCCTCACATATTATTGTAGCCTAGTTTGTGCTGAATACAGTGTAATGACACTTTTTCCATTAATATGTTTATGAACAACTGAAAAAAGCACAAATGTCAGGGCATGTCAAAACTTTTCCAGGCCCCAAATCAGCCTTAGACTCTAGAGGGTTAATGTAAAGTGGTCAGCTGATTTATCTGAAAGATTGGTGATATTGCTAACTTGTAGAACCTTTTCTGTATTATCAGCACAAGGAAGACACAAGTGTAATAAAATAAATTTTATTAACAAAAAGATAAACAAGAATAACTAACACAACTACTAAATGAATACTATGAATGATAAAGGAATAAAGTGCATAAGCTACATAGAATACAAGTGATTAAGTTGGGTGTGGCTATGGAAGAGTTACGCTATCTTATGGAAAGATAAACTGTTTCTCTGAAAATAATAAGGTGGAGAACCTTATTATGCACCAAACAAATAAACGAAAGATTATTTGTTATTAACTAACATCAGCTATATTACATCTAATGGAAATTAGGAAATTATATACTGATAATATACAACAATGCCAAGGTCTCTGGAAAGAGGTTTGGTTAAGTGATATTTACGTTCCACGTGGTTGAGTCCAATGACGGTGACGTCTTCCACTGGTTGTGCTGGGTGACAATGCAGTGGGGAGAGGAGCCAGAATCTGTTTCAACAGTCTTGAACACGAAGCTCTGTGGGATGCTGATCTCCTGGAGCACCAAAGGGTCCTAAAGTCTGGAACACGCAGATGAGGCCCTGGTGTAGGTGCAGAAGGTCCTTAACAATCTGGAACACGCAGACGAAGGTACCTTGAAGTGAAGGTTTGCTCTCCTGAGCTTAACCTTGTTGCAGATGTCGTCACTGTCTCGCTGGACGGAAACTCTGAACATAGTGTTTGTTGATGTCTCTTTCCTCACAAGCTAGAGGCTCAGAACGTGGTCGTCTCTGTTGCTGCCTCACAAGCTGTAGGCTCAGATCACGGGATCTGTTGTTGTCTCTTCTGGATGGACCAGAGGCTCAGAACGGTATATCTGTTATGTCTTCTCCCTTCGCAGGGCAGACTCAGAACGATGTATCTGTTGTGTCTCAGCTTCGCAAGCCGGGACTCAGAACGGTATATCTGTTATGTCTCCTCCGATGGGAGACTCAGAACAATATCTGTTAATGTCTCACTCCTTACAGAGTTGGGACCCAGAACAGTGTATCTGTTGTGTCTTTCCCCTTTGACGGGCAGACTCAGAACAAGGAGTGTCTGTTGAAAGGGTACCTTTATCCCTTTCTGATGAGGAGGAGATTGCATTTTGGCGCTTCTCCATTCGAGTGCTGTGATTGGCTGCTGGCATCAGAGGGGACACACACAGTGTGGCCCACCCTTCTCTCCCCTGTGGAACTCATTTGCATAAAGCACAAAGTTGGAAGTCTTTACAGTGTCTTTAAAGTTTACCAACACATTTCTCACTTTCCAAACCACCACCAGAATACCTTTGGCAATATTCTAAACAAATAGAGACTAAACATGATGGAAATTGTACATTAACAGCTGAATTTGCGTCAGAGGTTGCACTACAAATAGCTGTCACTGAGAATACTTATTTCTGTGAATAAGTATGAAATGGATGTGTAGTTTGCATCAGTTCTAAGGTTTTCAAACATAGTTTTGAATGGATTCGGATGGATCTTTGTGATCTCTCTTTGTTTCACCCATTGCTGCTAAGGTCCCAAGGAATTTTTATGGCAGTCTCTGGCCAACCTTAGGAAGTAGTGTCTAGATGGGTGAAGGGCAGTAACTGCCTGTGGACCAATGAGAAGTCTTGTCCTTCCCAGGCTTGGTACAAGAGGTCTTCTTCTTACCCTCTAATACCCCTTTTCCACCAAGGCAGTTTGAGTGCTGGTTCGGAGCCAGAGCCTAGTTTCAAATCAGTTCTTTGTCTTTCGACACACAAAGCACCAGCTCCGAACCAGAAAAAGTGGTTCGTAAGTAGCACCAAAACATTGCTGGGCTAGAAGTAAGAACCGCTTGCGTCAGGGGCTGGGGGCGGGGTTACCGTGACCAACAAGAAACTTGTGACCGCCATTTTTGAAATAGCAGCTAATCGAGCTAATAGCAGCTCGATCGTAATCTCCGTCTATATACAAATTACGGTGAGCCGTGTTTGGATGCCGATGTAGGTTCGCAAAGCCATGAGCATCAACAGCAGGGAAACATCCGCGATTGTTGATAGAAGGCTTGTTCGAGATGCATCGGAGCAACGCGGACCGGCGGGTGCCGCGGATCCGCGGGAGCGTTTGTAGAGCATACGACTCCTTGTACTTTTGGATCGTTCTCGCGGAGCTTTGATGTCATGCGCCGATCGCTTTGCGAGAAGCCGATGCATCTCAAACGAGCCTGGTGTATTTGTGTTTGGCGCTGCGGCGCTAGCTTTGCTGTGAAATATGAGACGTATACAGTGACGCAAGACCTGGCTCTGTGGTGGCTCTCTAGCCTGTGGAAAGGCAAACTGGTTCTTAGAAGGCTCGTCAATTGAACCAACTCCGAACTGGCACTAGCACTATCTCTGAACTAGCACCTGGTTCGTGCTGGTGGAAAGGGGGTATAAGAGAGGTCTGGATGTTGTCCTTACATCTTTATCTGATGGTGTAGGACAGTTTGTTTGTGTTAGTCCACCGAGATCCAATCAAAATGTAGCAAACCTTTGTCCACTGTTATGGAGCGAGAGGGGCCCGACCGTAAACTGGGCCCTGGAATTCACTACAAAGGGGGCCCCTTTGAATGCTCTGAGGAGGGGGGTTCAACTGCCTAGAACCTCTTAAGAAATGCACAACAAGACTGTTTCGTCCCACTGACTGGCCAGCAATAGGTGCATGGAACGCTGCTATGTCTGCTACGTACACCTTGAGCGTAGAAGGGGTGAAGCCCTTGTCCAGACGCTCCTGGAGAAATGACAATATCGGAGATATGTCACACTCAACAGGGTCTTCGTGTCGAGCTGCACACCAGACTGACCATTTCTGGGCGTAGAGGCATCTAGTAGACGGGGCTCTCGCTTGAGAAATGGTATTCAGCACATCCTCTGGGAGGTTTACAGGCTCCCATCGAGGGACCACAGGTGCAGAGCCCAGCTCTCTGACCGGGGGTGCCAGATTGTCCTGTTTGCCTGAGAGAGGAGGTCCCGTCTTTGTCTTCCCTGATTCGTCTGATGACCTGAGGGATCAAAGTGATCGGGGGAAAAGCATAAAGAAGGAGGCTGGGCCAGTCGTGGGCCAGCGCATCTATGTCCTTCAAAAAGAAGATTGGGCAATGAGAGTTGTCTTCTGAGGCGAAGAGGTCGACCTCTGCCCTCCCAAAGATCTCCCAGATTCTGAGAATCGTCTGGGGATGGAGCATCCACTTGTCTGAGGGGACATTGCTCCGAGATAGCATACCTGCTCCCAGATTCAATTTGCCCGGTATGTGTGATGCTCTTAGTGATCGCAGCCTGGGCAGAGCCCATTCCAAGAGCCACTTTGCCAGTGCACAGAGGCGACTGGATGAAAGCCCGTCTTGGTGATTTATGTAGGACACCACCGTCATGCTGTCCGATCGGACCCCTCAGGACCGTCTGAAAAGAGTGAAGGGCTCGACTCACTGCTAGCATCTCTAGGTAGTTTATGTGTAGATGGCTCTCCTCGCTTGACCACGAGCCTAATGCTGGCTGTCGAGATCACCATCCTTCTGGATACCGCCCCCAAGGGAACCCCACGGCTGAACCACAGAGGGTTCTTCCAGGGTTTCAGGGCTGCTATACAGGCCTGATTTAGCCTGACAAAAAAGCGGCCATGCCGCCAAGCATGAGGTGGGACCCGAAGGTTTAGCCAGTATTGCAGAGGCCGCATTTGCAGGAGGCCAAGCTGCAAAACTGGGGAGGCGGAAGCCATCAGCCCTAGCATCCTCTGGAAAAACTTCAGAGGGAGACGGGTTTTGATTCTGATTGAAGCCGTGAGCTGCTGAATGGCCAGAGCATGCTCTGGCGAGACTGTAGCCCTCGTATGGGCTGAGTCGAAAACTGCATCCAGGAACAATATATGTTGGCTGGGGAGCAGTGAGCTCTTGGCGAAATTGACCCTGAGTCCTAGGCACTCCAAGTGGCTGAGGAGCACTGATCTGTGATGTTCTAGCTCAGTATGAGCCAGTTGTCGAGGTAATTCAAGACACAGATTCCCATCTGTCTCAGAGGGGAAAGCGCCGCATCCATGCACTTTGTAAAAGTGTGAGGAGCTAGGGACATGCCCGAAGGGAAGGACTATATATTGGTAAGCCACTCCCTCGAAAGCGAATCTCAAGAATCATCTGTGATGGGGGGCTATCTGGATGTGAAAGTATGCATCTTTCTGGTCCAGTGAGAAGAACCAGTCCCCGGGGCAAATCTGCATGAGGATCTGTTTCAATGTTAACATCCTGAACTTCTGTCTCATGAGGGAGCGGTTCAGGAGTCTGAGGTCTAGGAAGGGTCTGAGACCGCCATCCTTTTTGGGAACGAGGAAATATCGGCTGTAAAAACCTGATCACTCTCTGAGGGGGGAACTATTTCTATGGCTCCCTTTCCTAACAAGCGAAGGACATGAGCGTTGTCCGGTTTTACCAAAGTGAGAACTGAAAACACGGGGGTCTTCAGGCGAACTGCAGCGAGTAACCTCGATTTATTATCCCCAACACCCAGCTTGACACTCTGGGGATGGCCTGCTAAGCCTTGGCCCACGTGAAAAGGGGTTGGATTAGGTCGGTTAACAGACCGCTGTATAGGGGCCTGAGCACAGACGAGTGTGGAAGAAGAAATTTGCTCTCTTTTTGAAAATATAATTTTTTTATTTTGTTCGCCATGAGAACGGCGTTTGGCGCGGGTGCAACAACAGTGGGCCCAGGGCGCAAAAAAAAAAACATTTTGTCCCCAACACCCAGAACTAAACGGGTGGCGGGGGAACTAGACGAAGCAGCTTTGGGGGTGGTCCGGCCGCAGCGGGACTATTAGATCAGGAAGACTTTGGAGGGGTCAGGTCCAGCGTAATCCTAGGCCAGTGTCCCTGACGTCTAGGGAAAGACTGATGCTTAGAGGAGCGAGATTGCTGACGTTTCTCCTTAGGGGGCACTGCCTGGGATGTAGAGGGTGCTCTGCTGCTGAGTCGGCGCAGGCCTGGGGTGACTCGAGGCAGTGGCTGATCTGGAGCGCTTGGGCAGGAAGTGCCGCATGGCTTGGGATGACGTCTGTGCAGCAGTGAAGCGCTCAGTGAAGCCCTCTACGGTGGGTCCAAAGAGACCGGTGGGAGAGACAGGGGTGTCGAGGAAGGCCACTTTGTTGATCTCCTTAATCTCTGTTAGATTAAGCCAGAGATGATGCTCTAATACAACCAGGCTGGCCATTGACCACCCGATGGCCTGGGTTGTAGGTTTCGTGGCCTGCCAGCCAGAGCAGAGGTCGTCCTGCTGAGCTCGGTAGGGAGGGCCCATTTGATTTTCCATCCCACAGCCATGGGAGGGCAGAGATGAGCAGCCACGGCCTCGTCCAGGGGTGGCATCTGCTCTTATCCCTTCTGATGAGAGCCATCCACGGTGGTGAGAGCTGCAGATGTGGTCGTCATGCACCTCGTGGAAGAATGGTGCCGGTGAAGTCCCTGTGAGCACCGCCTCTGCATGGGACTTGCCAGGCAGAAAATGCACTCACCGTGCCCGCCGTCCTGATGCAGAGGGGCTCTCCATTTTGGCGGGCTTTGGCGCGCTGCATCGCCATAGGCTCACACAGCTCCGCCGCGCCGTCATTGGTTCAAAAATTTTCCAGTTTGAACCAATGGCCGTGCAGTTACACTGCGTTGTTGAAAAAGGCTTCAGTATAGAGGAAAAAATTAGTTTTTTCCAACATGCAGTATGAGTGAAGTATCGAAAGGTAACTGTTTATACAAATGGTAACAATTCACTAAAAAACCATGGTTAGGCTACAATTTTACTTTCATAAAACCATGGTTAAGCACTTCTGAAGAACTCCAATTACTTTTTTATTTGTATTTTTTTAAAGTAAGAGAATTTGTGATTTCGGACACAGCCATGTACCTTTAACCTAAAGGAAATTCTGATGTTGCTCTTTGACCTGTTTAAATACACCTAAAGGTGATCATAAACTCCCTCTGATAACACTTACCAGGAAGAGACTCACTGAATTATTTCTCCTTTTGTCACACTGACTCGCTTCTCTCACGGAAAAAGCAAAAAAGAATCGGCGATCAATGAAGAAAAGGAGAAAAACTTTCAAAAAGAATTTAAAACATTTGTTTCATAACAGACAGCAGATCTTTGTGATTCTTCTGGTTATTTATATTTTGAAACCTTGATTTTTAAACCTTGATTCAGAAAGTGAAAGTAAAGTTTAGATTTGTGGAGGTCAAACAGTGAAAATGGCTTCACTATCTGAAGATGATTTTTCTTGTCCCGTGTGTCATGAAATCTTCAAGACTCCTGTTCTTCTGTCATGTAGTCACAGTTTCTGTAAAGAGTGTCTTCAACAGTACTGGAGAACCAAGGAAACTAAGGAGTGTCCTGTCTGCAGGAGAAGATCCTCGAAAGAGGATCCTCCAGTTAGTCTTGCATTAAAAAACTTGTGTGAGTCGTTCCTGAAGGAAAGAAATGAGAGGCGTTCATCAGGATCTGAGGAGATCTGCAGTTTGCACAATGAGAAACTCAAACTCTTCTGTCTGGAGGACAAACAGCCTGTGTGTTTAGTGTGCTTTACTTCACAGAAACACGTCAATCACACATTCAGACCCATCAGTGAAGTTGTTCCTTCATATAAGGTAAGATGGATTTACAGATGAGGATAAACACTTGTTTAAGCTTATGAGATCTTATTACAGAAATCTCTGGTATCTTATAGTTTTTCTTTTTAAATTCTAGGAGGAGCTAAATACAGCATTGAAGTCCTTACAAGAGAAACTGAAACAAAATAAAAAAATTAAAGGAGAGTTTGAGAAAACAGTTCAACACATCAAGGTGAGGATTGATACTTTTGACATATTTACAAGTTTGTTTAGAACAGCTGAAATGATTTATCTGACATAATTACGTTCCTTTATTGACTGAAACACACGCACACACACTGTGATTTCAGTCTCAAGCTGAGCACACTGAGCATCAGATTAAACAGCAGTTTGAGAAGCTTCATCAGTTTCTCAGAGATGAAGAAGAAGCTACAATCACTGCACTGAGGGAGGAAGAGGAGCAGAAGAAACAGATGATGAAGGAGAAGCTGGAGGAAATGAACAGACACATCTCAGCTCTTTCACACACAATCAAAGACATGGAGGAGATGATGAAAGACAATGACGTCTGCTTTCTGAAGGTCTGATTTCACATCATTGATTGATTGATTGATTGATTGATTGATGATTGATTGAGTTCTTGATGATTAATGGTGTGTTTGTTCTGCAGGAGTTTCCAGTCTCAAAGGAAAGGTGAGTGATCTGCTGGTGTCTCTGGTCTCTCTGATTCTGATCCAAAGCCACTGCAGTTCTGACTCCTGAATGTTTTTCCAGAGTCCAGATCTCACAGCCGGATCCACAGATGGCTTCTGGAGCTTTGATTCATGTGTCACGTTACTTGGGCAACCTGCAGTTCAGAGTCTGGAAGAAGATGCAGGACATCGTCCAAAACAGTGAGTCTGGAGAAGATCTGTGCTCTTACACACACACTGGAAATCACACAGGGGTTTTCATGAGACAAAAGCACTAGATTATTTCATTTTGTAGTAAGGGAAAAGCTAGTCTATATAATATTATATAATATTATCTTTTTGAGAATGTTTCTGTTTTCTTCATCTACTCAAGTCCAGAACAAACTCAACAGTGTAAAAGTGAAAAGATACTTAATAGAGGAACTACTGACAGTCTCTAGAGTTCATGAAGAAAATTATTAATTTTATCATCTCCTCAAAGCTGCACAAAAGGAACATACTTTTGTATGTCTTTGTATTAATAACAATTTTTGAGTAAAACTTGCTTGAGAAATTTAGGGCAATCAGTTTCCACACACTGTAAAAATATTGCCTTGGTTTGAATAAAATAATTGAGGCAACTATTTGCATTAAAATTCTGAGTATTTTGAACTATATTTTTATCATAATAATATATGGAAATATATTTTCCTTCCATAAATATTTTTTAAGATGTTGTACTTGAGAACTTATTTACTTTTTCAAGAACTGCAGGAACATTCAAAAAGTTTCTTATCTTCAGAAGATTTTCATGAATCCTGAATCATTTTGAAAGGGTTTCTAGAAGAAGTGCTGCTTCATGAATCTTGATGTTTCCATGTTTCAGAAACACAATGATGAGGGTTTGTTCAGATAATGATGTTTACCAGAAGAACCTGCTTCAGTTACTCACAACACACAGATTTATTACATCTTAAAATATTAAAACGAGTGATTATTTGTTACTAAGTCAAACACATTAGACAGTAAAAAAGTATTTAAATTCAATCAAATTCACACACATTAAGATTCAGTTTAATGAAGATGATTAGATGAGGATGATCAGATTTTTTACAGATACAGTTTTTCATCTCAACAGCTCTGATTGTTTGATTGTGATTTTAACTTTTCCAGAATATCAGTTTCTCTTGATGAGACACAAATGTTTGAATCATTTAATGTTTGTATCTGATGCCATTAAACACTGATAATAAAAATGAGTGTGTGACTAAAAACACTGACAGTGATCAGAGGAAAATGTCTGATGTGTTTGATCAACAGGACGAGTGTCATAATTCATAATAATCTGTGTACAGTTCCCTCTCGATCATTATATGAACATCAGAATAAAAGCAGCTGTTTATTGTGTCTCATCAGCTCCTGTGATTCTGGATCCAAACACTGCAAATCCATCTCTCGTCCTGTCTGATGATCTGACCAGTCTGATATGGAGCTTGAACCTTGACAAACAACCTCTTCCTGATAATCCAGAGAGATTGGATAGTCATCGCTGTGTTCTGGGTTCAGAGGGTTTTAACTCAGGAACACACTGCTGGGATGTGGAGGTTAAAGGGACTGACTACTGGAGTCTTGGAGTAACTACAGCATCAAACCAGAGGAAGGGACGTGATTTCTATAAGACTGATGTCTGGAGTGTGTGGTATGAGTCACCTTACCATTACCCAGAATTACAAAACGGACTGTTTGAATGGTCTGGTTTTCTTGTTGAACAGAATCTTGATCGTGTGAGAGTTGATCTGGATTATGACAGAGGAATGGTGTCATTCTTTGATCCTGTAACTAACACACATCTACACACATTCACAACCACCTTCACTGACACACTCTTTCCTTTCTTCTGTTGTGGTTATAATTCATCTATGAAGATCTTACTGGTCAATAGTCATCTTTTACACTCATCATGTTTTTAATATTTGTATGTGTAAAACTTCTCAGAAATGCTCTTAAAGGGATAGTTCACCCAAAAAAATGAAAATCCTGTCATCTTTTACTCACTCTCCCTTATGTTGATCCTAACCTGTATGAGTTTCTTTCTTCACACAAAAGTGTAATGTGGCTGTTATCTGACTGGCTTAAGTAGACGGTGGGTGGAGTCATTTGTATTTTTTTTTTTTTGCAGATCTCATTTAATTTTTTTGTGAATCTCTTTACATTTATTTGTGAATCTCAATATATTTATTTGGAATAATGCAACAAATCTCTCCCCAAAGTCAAGAGCCCAGCTAAAGCAAACACTGATCATCATGATGGTGCAAACTGAACATTTTCAACCAGACATCTAAACCTCTGTTAATCTCAATAAGAACTTCTGTAGACGTCTGAGTCTGACAGAAATAAAGTCAGTCTGGTTTTAAATGAATAAAGGTAAGACGAAAATAGTAGATTTTAATTGGGTTTTAATAACTGTTCATAATATCTAATATGTCTTTTACACTGTTTTCCTCTAAACAAATTTGTTTGTCAAAAATCTTTATAAAATTGTTGAATAATAAAGCTTATTAATGTGTGTTTCTGATGGAATCCTACCAAATCTGTGATTTTTTAAAAACAAACTTTTGCTGCCTCCTGGTAACTGTTGCAGTTAATATTGTATTATATGTTTTCATGGGCAATAAAACTGAAATAAGTACAATTTTATGCAAAAGAGTCTGCAGTTACTTATAGAAAAAAAAGAAGAAGAAGAAGGAAAGAATAAGGCATTGCAGTTCTTCCTCCGGCCTAGAGGTGGCGGTGGAGCGTCACTCAAACGTACGAACACTGACTGCAGATGAAATGCAGTATGGCGGAGCGTCACTGAAATCAAACAAAACTGTATGAAATTCATCGGGATTAAAGCCCGGAATCCTGCCGATTCATCCCACAATCCGCCCGATCTGCGATTATAATCACATACGGATTCACGGCTCGATAAATCGCGTTCTTTGTGTTTGTTGTTAGAGGTGTTTTTGTTTATCGGAGACCCCGCGATACTTTATGAGCACATTATAAGACAAACACGCTTATTATTATTTATTTTTCGTCTTTATTACATTCGTCACATTTAAATTACGATTCATTCTTTATTAAGCGCGCAAATCTTCACTTTTCGTGCAGAAATCTAACCAGCCCTGTACAATCACAGGCGTGAATGTAAAGGCTTGTTTATTATTTGACTAAACATCAAAACGATGGAGAAAAAGCAGCATAAATCAGACAAACATCATCATCGCCACCACCACCATCATCATCATCATCAGTCCTCGAGCAGCAGCAGCAGCAGCGGGGAGTCCGGCGGCAGCAGCCCGGCCCACGGTGCGCCCAAAGCGGCCAACGCCTTCGCCAACGACGGCAGCTTCATGGAGATGTTCAAGAAGAAGATGGAGGAGGAGGAGAGGAGGAAGAGAGAGACTGAGGAGCAGGAGAAGACGAAGAGTCCTGCTCCGGCAGGTCAAGCGGCTCAGGACAAGAAGCCCTGTAGCGTGAGCAGCATTGTAAGAGCGGCAGTGGAAGCGCTTTACATTAGTGTAACATTAACACACACACACATACAGCAGTAGATTCTGGCTCTGTTCGGGTCCTGGCCGCTTCCTAAAGCCCGTGTAACGCTCTGAGTCTGTTCCCTTATTAACTCAGGTGGGCAAGCGGAGGGGAGGCGCGCGTTTGGCCCTCAAGACCGGGATGGTGGCCAAGAAACAGAAACTGGACTCTGAGGTGAGAAGCGACAATATTATATAATACAAACCTTTTCGTTATGAATTTATTTAAGTTCATACAGTATCTATCATAAGGTGTTCACGCCATGAGATTACGACTTGTAAAAAGCATTCACGTCCTCGTAGAACTCATAATTACAATTTGTAAACTGGGAATTTGCTGAGAGCTCCGACTTGTACCACGTGACTGCTGCAGATTCATATTGGTGTTGATAGTGTTGCCATAGAAACGCGTAATTCAATAATTTAATAATAACTTCTCCGATTTTTTGACGGTTAAATTTCACATGTAGTATCTACTCAGTATGCGATTTCAGACGCACTGCTAGTTCCTGACTGAACGGACAGTTGATATGCGACAAAACAACGATCCGATTTATTTTTTGCATTTGCTCATAGGTTTGCGAAAGTTGTGTACGGACGCCCATTTCTTCCACACAAAAAAAAACTTATGTTTCAGTTAAACTTAATGACATACAAAGTTGTAATTGTGGTTACAAAGTCAAAATAATGACCAAAGAAATTCGCATTAATGAATTGTGACTTTAAAGGATTAGTCCACTTTTAAAATAAACATTTCCTGATAATTTATTCACCCCCCATGTCATCCAAGATGTTCATGTTCTTCTTTCTTCAGTCGAAAAGAAATTAAGGTTTTTGATGAAAACATTCCAGGATTTTTCTCCATATAGTGGACTTCAACGGAGCTCAAACGGTTGAAGGTCAAAATTACAGTTTCAGTGCAGCTTCAAAGGGCTTTAAACGATACCAGACGAGGAATAAGGGTCTTATTTAGTGAAACGATAGGTCATTTTCGAAAAAAATACAACCATTAACCGTAAACACTAAATATCGCCTTGAACGTATTTCCCGTTTCCGCATTCTTTAAAACACTTACACTGTATGTCCTACACCTTCCCTATTCTACTTACGGAAAAAAAAACTAAACTGGCGCTGCGTTCGTTACTGTAATTTTGACCTTCAACCGTCTGGAGTCCAAGTCCACTATATGGAGAATAATCCTGGAATGATTTCATCAAAAACCTTAATTTCTTTTCGACTGATGAAAGAAAGACATGAACATCTTGGATAACATGGGGGTGAGTAAATTACCAGGAAAAGTTTATTTAAAAGTGGACTAATCCTGTAACCCTTTGAGCGGTACGGTCCCACATAACATTCAGCGACGTCACATAACTGCCAGATTCAAACTGCTTTTGCGCTTTGGCTGCGAGACGGACGCGCTCAGCTCTTGTCATATATCACATCTATGCAGTGTTTTCAGCTACATAATATTTTTTTTTTTAAGGTTTCAGACATTTAAATACGCATAAGCACCAGTAAAACAATTCATTTAGCATTTATAAAATACACACTGATGTCAGACATCAGTGGAAGCAGCAATGACAATCCATTCAAATATAATTTGCAGATATTCATATCAGACACACATAATGGGCCTAGGTAACTATAAAGTTTACTCTATTATTCTTCCAGTTCACCAGCCACTTACTTGCATATATTTCGGGAGAAACTGATGAATTCACCTGCTGTAAATCTGACTGACAGGACTCTGAACAGCGGGGCAAACTAAGATGGCGGCGCCCATCTCGCATTATAGATCATAACGTTCGTTTAGGTTTTAAAACGACAAAACAAACAAACTTACACATATTTGAGGATCGGAATATCAGATAGTTGATGACATGGTAAGCAAGTTTGTGAATATTTTAAGTAAAGGAAAAACAGTTCAGCGCTCGTGACGCGCATGATGCGTCGCCATGGAAACAATAAGGGCAAACGTTCTAAAATAACGGTCGCCTTAAACTCGCTCTAGAACATTTTAAACTCACGCTCGAAAGAGTTAAGTTGAAATCATGACATACTAAGTCATAATTAAGATGCTGAAAAGTTTGGTATTATAAAGTCAAAATTTCTCATTTTCGTCTGTCATAATTGACATAGTAGTCATAGGCCTAAAAGCCAAAATTATTAGGCAAGGCACTTTTATTTATAGAGCACGTTTCAAACAGCCACTGCTGACCAAAGTGCTGTACAATCAGTTCAGACAATATAAAATACATAAATACATCAGCAGACACAAACACATCGTAACCTATCATAAAAACCCATCATAAAATTACATTTAACCAAAAGCCAAAGAGAAAAAATAAGTCTTTAGTGAAGATTTAAAACTATCAACAGTGGAAGACAACGTTAGGTGTTCCGGCAAATCATTCCACAGACGCGGAGCAGCAACAGAAAAGGCACGATCACCTTTTAATTTCAGTCTAGATCGTGGCACAGTGAGCATCAACTTGTTCGAGGACCTTAAAGATCTAGAACATTTCCGGTGGAGAAGATCTGTAATGTATTGAGGAGCTTGACCATTTAACCCCTTAAACACATACAGCAATACCTTGAACTTGACACGGTATTCGACCGGCAACCAGTGAAGCGAAGCAAGAACAGGTGAAATATGTTCCCTCTTTCGGGTACCAGTAAGAAGCCTGGCGGCAGCGTTTTGTACCATTTGTAGGCGGGATAAGGAAGACTTAGCCACCCCAAGGTACAGCGAGTTACAATAATCCAGCCTCGATGAAATAAAGGCATGAATCACTGTCTCCAAATCTTTTACTGTTAAAAATGCTTTTAATTTCGCAATAGATCTCAGATGATAAAAGCTACTCCTCACCACGGAGTTAATTTGTTTGTCAAATTTAAGGCCGTTATCAAAAATCACTCCCAGATTTTTGGTATAAGCATGAGAATTCTCACTTAAAGGACCCAGTTGTTTTTTAATCTGTATATTAGAAGCTGGTGATCCAAAAACTACAATTTCGTTTTTAGAGTCATTCAATGTTAAAAAATTAGCTGCCAGCCAGCCTCTTACCTCCTCGAGACAGTTCAACAAAGACTTTGTCATAATTATCCCCATTTTTTAAAGGGAGATACACCTGTGTATCATCCGCATAAAAGTGATATGGAATATTGTGCTTTCGAAAAATCGAGCCTAAAGGGAGCAAATACAGCGAAAACAACAGCGGGCCCAAAATAGACCCCTGAGGTACACCACAAGTTAATGGTACAGAAGAGGAAGAAAAATTCCCAATCTCCACAGAAAATGTTCTATCTCCAATTCAATGCGGTACCTTGAATTCCTACACAATTACTCAACCGCTCAAGCAAGATAGCATGATCAATTGTATCAAATGCAGCACTGAGGTCCAGAAGGAACAAAATTGCACAGTTACCCGAATCCACAACCAGCAAAAGATCATTCAACACCTTCAGCAAAGCTGACTCTGTACTGTAATGTTGTCTGAAACCAGACTGAAATTTGTCCAACAAATTATTCTCACTTAAAAATACCGTCAATTGATGGAAAACAACCTTTTCCATTACTTTTGATAAAAATGGTAATTTTGAAATTGGACGATAGTTATCTAAAATATAAGGATCTGAACTGGCCTTTTTGCGGAGTGGATTCACTACTGCGTGTTTCAGAATTGATGGAACAGTACCTTGAGATAGGCTGCTATTTATAATGGTTAAAACAAAAGGTTCAAGTACACATAACACTTCCCTAAAAAGATGTGGAGGCACCACATCCAAAGAGCAAGAAGAAATATAAGCAAGAAGTTATAATTTAGATTGTACATTTAGCATGTCATACTTTTACTTTTTATGTCATAATGTAGACTGTCAAACTTTTTACGTCATAATTTAGACTTTTTGTCATAATTTAGACTCTTACTTTTGACTCTTACTCTTACTTGTCATAGTTTTTGACTTTGTCATCATTTCCAACATAATTTTTGACTTATGTCATAATTTTGACCTTTTATGTCTTAATTTTTCGACTTGTCTTAGTTTTCGATTTTGTCATAATTTTCGACTTAATGTAGACATCATACTTTTGATGTCATCATAATTTTAACTGTCATCATTTTGACTGTCAATTTTGGCTTTTTATGTCATAATTTTGACTGTCATAATTTAGACTTGTTAATTTTGACGTCATAATTTTTACTCGTAATTTTGACTTATTTCAATTTTGACGTTGATTTTTATGTCATAATTTTGACTTTTCAATTTTGGCTTTTTATGTAATTTGATGTCAATTTGGACTTTATTTCATAATTTGGATTTTTTTGTCAATTTTAGCTTTTTAATGTTAGTATTTAGACTTTTTTTGTCTCAATTTTTTGCTTTCATGTCAATTTAGACTTGGTGGTTCTTATTTATAAAGCATGCGTACGGCTGTATTTGATCGTAGAGTGTGTGTAGCACCACACCACACCAGCGTTCGTATTTATAAAAACAGTCTTTGACGTGGAAAAGTGCTCAGCACCACATCAGGGTTCAAGCAGACGCACTTTTCCTTGTGGCAGAGAGTTGGAGAACTGCAGGTGTTTGGAAATCTTAGCCATACTTGCCACTTGCCATTCTCAAAAAGTGAAGGATTTGGACGTTGACTGGTGCTCTTTTATATGCTAATGAAATTAATTAGGCGTCTTTTACAAGACGGAGATCCAAACCCATTCAGCTGCGCACAATTTAATGATCATTTGGGAGTCATAAATTTCACTTCTGGAAGAGAGGCGTACACACGTTTGTTGTGCACATGTTAGTTCTCTGAATCACACATACACACATTTGAGAAATGATCGTAAGATCAAATGTAGGACGGCTTCTTTGCAACATTTTATAAATGAGGTATGTCATAATCTTGACATTGTCATACTTTTTCATCTTCCTTGATTTAGTATGTCAGAATTTTGACATTTCATCTCATAGTTATTACTTGGTATGCATGCATTGAAAAATTTTTCTCTTGTGTACTCTCACTTTTTTCCCCCATAATTTCCTTTAGTCTTTTATTTTTATTTTTGATACTATATAATTTAAATTTATAATTTTCAGTTATTTGTTGATTAATGTGATTAAAATATTGTAAAGCATATTGTTTAATTCTTACATTTACCTAGAAACAGTTGAGCAGTATTAAAGGAGTCAATAACACAATAGTTTTTTTTTTTAACCATAATTTTCCTCTCTCTGATCTTTTTAATTAAAAAGGCTTTTACTTCTTCACCTTCAAGACGTCTGTATATAAATTGATAAATGTAAATGACCCCAAATGTTGAATGGTATGAGTGTGTTTGATGCATTTGCAGTAATTTTCATGTGTTAACTCATCTGTGTGTGTGTGTGTGTGTGTTTAACGCAGGTGGAGGCTGGAAAAGGAGATGCCTGGACTAAATACATGGCTGAAGTGAAAAAGTATAAAGCGCATCAGTGTGGAGACGATGATAAAACCAGACCACTGGTCAAATAGACTGGAGCTCTTCTGTGGACACGGGCCGCACTGCCACATCCTCATCCTCTCACACACACACTGATGTTATTCACGCTGTCCTTCTCTTTTCCTTCAAGTCCTTGTTTCCAGATTGAGTTTTACCTTGTGCGCCGTATTTGACCGTTTGTTGGGTTCTGGTTAATTTTATGACATTATTTACAGTGTATTCTTTAGTCCATGGCATTAGAAAGATCTCCTTCCCCTTGTTGATATTTTGTACTCGACATGTTTGGTACTTGAATGTCAATTGATCGAGATTGATGATGAAATTAAAGTCACAGTACCACAGGATTGTCTTCTGACTGTGTATGTTAACATCAACACCTGATTGCATTGTTTATTTATGTGAATAATTCATGTGTTTGCATTTTACACACTTAACCAGTTAGGATACCAGGCTTTATCAAAAAAGAATTACAAATTATTCTGAAATGAAACTCGACCTTTGTATAGTTTTTGCTTCCTTCTCTGTTGCTAATTGGTCAGAATTTAACAGTGTTCTACATTTTAGATGAAATTACTTCAAATGTGCAATATAAACAGCATCATCAAAAATCTGCCTCACTGCAGAACACAAGATCCAGGGGGGTGGGGGTGGATCCAACCCCTCCCACTTTACATATGTGACTCCGCCCCCTGGATATCGAGTGTTTGCAGTGAGTGGCTACTGAAAAAAAGGGCTTATTTTTCCTTTAGCATAAGAAAATCTAGATTTAAATAATGGTAAAATGGTCACGCTCAATGGAACCTGACTTTGAAACATGTATTAGTCCAAATCACTAATAATAATAATGTATATAAAGCTTTCAGAGCTCAAAGCACCTGGACTCTGAATTCACAAGGGTAATTTGTTAAAACAAACCCCCCAAGAGTTTTTAATTCATTTAATTAGATATTTAAAGTGATCTCAATCCGGTGTAAAAAGTAAATGTGCCTTTATTTTTTACCATTTTGATAAAAAAAAAAGGAAGTTTTTTTACTTGATGCACAAAAAAAGCTAACAAGCTTCAAGTGCAGAGATTCGAGTCTGAGATTTTATGGTCTCGCACCATATAATTTTTTAAAACATGAAATAACTTAGAATTAATCATTTTAAGGTGTGGATTAATACAGCAGATAAACTGACATGGTCTTAGACGTCTCATTTCTAAGGCTGCGTCCTCCGGAGGTCCCATTTGAAGGCTGCATATGTCATTGAGGCGGTCTCATTTAAGAAAAGTAACTGTTACACCGTATCCTAACCAGATGCGATAATTCCAGCGACACCAGACGCGACGCGACTACGATATGCGACAAAATCAATCAAAACCCACAGCCAATCAGAACAGCGTGTGGGCGGGCTCTTGCTGCAAGTGCGAGGCATCAGAGATTAATCTTGATGGCACACGATAAGTAGGCTACATAATCAAATTAACAAATATTACACCATTTAAACAATATTAAAAATACATCCTGCATTACTTAAACAAGATTTGCCATAGAATACACTTGTTTGGTCACATATTGAATACTCTTGTTTCCATTTGTTTAATTTCAAGAGCTGAGGTAAATTATCCATGATTACTTTCAGTATGGCCATAAAGCTGGGAGCACTAAATGATAATCAAAGTCACATTACACATTTTTAACATTAAATAAAGCACATAAAAAGTAGCCTACCTGAGATTATCATTGCCATACTTTCTTGTTGGAACTCAACCTCTGAAATGATGCAGCTGAATCATGAAAGTGACATTTGCATTTTAAGATTGCAAATTAACTCTATTCAAAAAAAAAATAATAATAATAATAATAAAAAATAAAAAAACAATAATTTTCACAAAATATTCATGGTCCCCAGAATAATTTGTTGCGTGAATATCATGCAAAACCTGTGTATCAAAAGAAGGAAAACAGTGCTTTCATCTGCTCCTTTTTTTACTGGATATTCTTTACTCTATAAGGAGTTGAGTGATAGCGCCACCTACAGTATAACTGTGAAAACACGGAAAGCCGGAAAATTCTGTCAATGGCGGGGAAAAAGCTAAAAACATCAATAGCAGCTCTTATTTCTATATCCCTCGCAACTAGAATCAGTTCAAATTGATAAAATGTTTGTTGAACCTACTTAGTATTGTTTTATTTGTACTTGAACTGAATAAAATACAATTCTAAACATTTTAGACCAGAATCACTTGTAATGTACACTTAAAACATGCTTTCCAAAAGGAAAAAAGCATGGTAAAAAAAATCCCCCACTGGTAATAGTTTTTAATGTTGTTTTTATGTCTCTATGGCATTTTTAATATGCTTTACGACAAACCATGTGCAAATTTACAAGTCAACACCATTGCTGAGTATTTTGTCTTTAAAACTGCAGCGATCTAAAGACAGTTTCAAAAACACAGTTTGAAATCGCTGGTGTTTGTGACGTCACAAACTAGTGCGGGCGGGGATTAGCATTAACTATTAACTATGACCGATCTGAAGCAGGAGAGTCTCAAGAGAAGCCAGATTATCCCAGTACATTTTTGTTGACATGAAAAATCGGGTATATTTAGCAATATAGCGGGTGTATGATGTATATTACAATGATATGATGAACTATATGCCTTTCTCCATTCTGAGTTTGTGTAACATTAGCAACACATTATAAGCAGCTGTTTGATAAGTCAAGCAAAAGGCTAATCATATTATTTACTGTTGTGTCCGATGTTGTAAAGAGTGACACCATTGTGAAGCGTTTACCTCAGGAAAGTTGACCGAGTGGATCTCTGAGCTTGTGTGAGCAAGTGGAGGCGGGACTGATTAGCATATTCATTAATCCAAGTATATTAAATGAGGCAAGGGTGTAGAATTACATTCAAGCTATTTTAAGACATGACATTTTTTAAATGTCACTTTGGTGATCAAAGATTAGTTATAAGGTATAAAATTATACATTTAAATGACAATCTGGATTTAAACATGACAAAATGTGTTGAAAAAGCACAAATCAAATCAGCCAAAACGTACTAAACAAGCATCAAAAACATCAGACACACAAACACAGTCTTTTGCTAAGGCTTCTGCATTTTTATTTCGCACGTGTCCTGAAACGCAAGTAAACAAATCCTGAAAGTTCAAGTATATTACAATCGTCCCATTCCCGCCCACCGTCATTTGGTTTTCAGTTTGTTTCGACTTTAAAGGGGCGTTTCGTTCGTGAACAGCACCAGAGACACTGACCTACATGAGAGAGGGAGGAACACATTCACTCGCTCATGAATATTCAAACACTCGACACATTAAAAAAACCCATTTACAGAAGCTGCACGCTAATGAACATGCAAACACACACACACACACACACACGTGTTTCCCTCCCCGTCCACAGTGATTAGGTCTGTCTGTGTAAACATTGATACATATGTACAACTGACGCATTATTATTCAAATTTCTAATACATTATTCATGATATTCTGAGCATCGCTATTCAAACGCGTATAAAAACAGTTCCTGTCATTGGACAGCCAGCAGATCATGCATAAAAGTGGGCGGAGTCAGTCAGAACTGGATCAGCCAACAGTCGGGAGTTGTGTGATGTCATAAGGACTTCCTCTGCAAGTCTCCGCCCTGCGTTTGATTGACATCTGCACAGACAGAGAGAGCGGTTAGTCGTCGTACGCAACGCATCCTGACAGAAGATGATGAAGAAAGCGACAAACAGAAGACGCATGCAGCCAGCGGGAGGCGTCGGTCAGCGTTTACCTGAGAAAGCCAGCTGCAAGTGTGGCGGCAGAGCAGCCTGAGCCCCTGACATGAGACCCTTTAACACATCTGAGGAGAGACGGGACAGAGAGACACACACCGACACGCATGAGACGGATGGACAGAGAACGAGAGCCGTTCAATGGAGGAAATCAGATTCATGAGGAGCGAGAGGATGAAAAGCAGAAGATGAGCCACAAAAACACACCAGCAGCAACAAAAACACACACGACTGCAACTAACACGTACTTACATCGACTAAGTTCGTTAAGTAATTAGATATATTTTCCCAACAAACACAAAATCTGCTTCACATTGTAACCGTTAACATTTAAAACAATTTGTGCACACTAGCCAAGTTTCCATCCACTTTTGCTATCGACAGTGAATATGCATTAAAAAAAGATTATGAAATCTGCTATAAAAATGAATTAAATGGTGTGCATAATGACATCATCCCTAAAAAAAAAAAAATGCATTGTTGCATGTTTTGTATCGCAAAAAAAAAAAAAAAAAATCTGTGAGTCATTTTCATACATAATTAAGCATATAATCGCAAATTATCATATCTTTCACATCCCAAAATTATCTTACTATATTGTAGATTTAAAAAAAAAAAAAAAAAAAAAAAAAAAGAATTAGCATCAGAATAAATGTCCTGGATTTAACTTAAGATAACTCAAATGTTACTTAATACAACTTCACATTTTAAGTTGACTAAACTTAAAATTTTCAGGCAGCACAAACACTTGAAATAACATTTTTTAGTGTACAAAATGCAATTTGACTTTTTCATCTCTGGAACAAACCAATAAATTTTAACTTGTTATAGCCTAAAATAAAAGGAAGATCAAATTAATATGTATAATCAAGAAAAACATTAGAAAACTTACAAAAATAAAGATGAATGATGTTTCAGAGGTAATGCGTTTTTTTTTTTTACCAACAGTAATAAATTAATTTTATATACAATGAATATATGGTAAACATTTTGATGTGGTAATCCTTTTTTCAAAAAAAAAAAAAAAAAAAAAAAAAAATCCTTGGATGGAAACCTGGCTAATGTAAAATGGTTTAAATGTTTCAATGAGATTTTTCTCATTGTCAATGAGATTTTTTTCCGGCATTAAAATGAGCTTTTCACTGTACTTTAAAGTCGCATCACTGAACAAATTCGAAATTTGGAAATTTTCATGATTATTAAAGATTTTATCAATTCGTTATTGCAGCGATCACACATAAACACAAACACATATAGCGCGTCCAGTAGAAAAACGGACAAATCATTAAAACTAAGTGAATTCTGGAGATTTTACAGTATTTTAACTGCAGCAGTGTATATTAGATGCGACTGAAGGGCAAAGCTGAAAATCTTTTATTTCAAATGCACATTTTAACTAAGTTTTTGTTTACATCTGACTCCACTAACCCATGAGCTTAAATACTAGAGATTAATTCATTATTAGTATTAAGTAATTAATTAGTAATATTACTATTAGTAATAACTGGGTCATTTTCCAATTACTGGCTTTGGACAATATCTGTGTCTGCTTGACTGATTAGAAAACATGTTTATTCTGCTTGTGTCCGTTCTCAAATTTATCAATGCCAGAATATTGCTGATACAAATTATACATACAAAATTTAATTACATTTTTATTTATTTATTATAATATAATTTTTTAGTTTTTTAAATGTATTTTTTTTTATTTTTTATTATTTAACAGCATATCAGCAGCAAAGGCTATTTTCATGGCAAACTAGTCATTACAATAAACCTTCAATAAATCAAAAATACATTTTATACAATGTAACTTTTTTTTTTTTTTACAAATACAGTAAAAATAAAGCAATTATGCAAGCTTTTTCAGTTTAATATCTGATAGAAAATCTCATTTTAAAAAAAGTCCAATAAATAAATAAAACTGTTAAATTCTTCACCTATATATATATATATATATATATATATATATATATATATATATATATATATATATATATATATAAAATGTATATCAAGAACATTACAGCAGTAATAAACATGTTAGAAAAAAAACAAAAAAAAACAAAGCAGTGTCAATTCTTTGAGATCTAATAAAGTATGTAAAATTCACCTCTCTAAGAATTTTTAAATAATAATATATTTATTTGGCACGTCTCTAGTGTGTGTGTGAAGAGCGACTCACTCTGGGGAAGGTTGAACCCTGAGCTGCTGGGATTGGTCGAGCCACTGGTGGTCGCCGTGGAAACCACAGAGGAAGGAAGATTCAGCAGGTTTGGAAACTGGAACGGGAGAGAGACGGGAACCAGTCCTCCCAACATCCCGAAACCCAGAGGCAGAGACGGACCAGCCGAACTGAGCAGAGCACTGGGGGACGACACCTGCAGATGGGTAAAAAAACAATCCCCCATCATTATACTGTTTAACCCAATTTAGTGTTTTATAAAGACCTCGTCACTGTGTTAAAGCAACATCCCTATTCATCCCTCTGAAGAGTCCAATTCTCTTTTTTAATGTGAAAAACCTTGACAACTATAAAGAAACTGTAACACTGACAAAATAAGCAATAAAACCACCAAGTTGCCCAAGGAAAAAAAAAAATATATATAATAAAAACATTCATTAAAATTGTATTTTTGTTTAATAATAATAATAAAAAAAATATTATATAATTTTTGTAGAATTACACACATGCATATTCATTTTAATTAAGCATGAAAAATAATTAATAATATGTAAATTTTTATTCGCGATTAATCAATTTGACAACCAAAATTGCCTAAAATAAAAATTAAAAATGATAAAATATACATTCAATAAAAATGTTTAATTAAAGTATATATTAATTATGTATATTATATAATAATTCATTTAATTCGTTTCATTTTAATTAAACAAAAATACATTTAATGAATGTATTTTTTATTTTTTACTTAATTTTTAATCGATTAATCACAAATAAAAATGAATTAAAGCTAATTAATTATTTATAACGATTATATATTTAATGAAAAACATACATTCATACACACACACACACACACACACACATATACATATATATACATATATACATTTATACATTTATAAATTTTAAATAAGCATTACAAATTCATGAACTTAAATTTTTATTAGTGACTAATTGGTTTGAGAACCAAAGTTGCCTAAAAAAAATTTATTTTGTTTAAATGATTTCAATAAATTTCTAACATTTAATGAACATGTAGAATATGACCGGACAGACCTGTGAGAGCTGAGCTGTGGCTGTAGACACTGATGTGATTGTCTTCACCCCCTGATTAGCTCCACCCACTTGTCTGTGTCGCTGGCTGTGATTGGCCGTCCCTGTCACGGGCGACACACTGGTCACCGGCTGTTTGGCAACAGCTGTGGTTGTCGTGGCGAGGCTAGAGATGTTGTTGCCCTGAGATGAATTCTTCTGCCCCACGGGGGAGCTGTAACTGCCAGCGACGAACCCCGTGTGGAAGTTCGGGCCCTTGGAAGCATGCTGGTGCATGCTGGGTATCGAGGGCAGCCTGGAGACAGGCGAGGCGGTGGGCGTGAGCTTGATGATGGGCGAGCTGGGGTTGTTGGGTGATTTGGTGAGCGTGGCCTGCATGGGCGTGATGAACCCGGGTTTGGGCGGCTCGTGGGGCGGAAGTTTTTTGGTTTGCTGCATCAAGTGGAAAGGCTGAACGGATTTGACGTTTACAAGCGACGGCGAGGAAGTGGTGAGAAGTGCGCGCGACTGCGGCGTCGAGCTGTTATTGCTTGTTTTGATGAGACCCGTTGACATGGTGACCACCGTTTTTGCCGCCGGAACCTTTTGAGGGGCGTGAAGAGGCGATGATGTTGGAGGTGGGCGAGGCTTCGCCTGGGACACGACCATCTTAGTGGGCGGAGTCATTGTCGGTCGCTGGGCGGGAATAACCGAATGTCTCTGAACCTGCGTCAGGACGCTCACTCCTTTAATGACAGGAGATGCAGATGAAGAGGAGAGAATGCTGGGAGTAGGAGGTGGGGGTGGGGTGTTGGCACTCTTTTTGGCCAGGTGTGGAGACGCGTGCAGTGCTTGGGCCGGTTTGGGTGCATCAGCGGACGGCGGGCTGTCGGACTGCACCAGGCCTTTGGCGGCGCTGCTGAGCATGGCTAGAGCGTGAGAGATGGAGTCCAGCGACGGGGCCGTCAGGTCCTCGTCCAGAGAGTCCGACAGGCAGATGGGCTCCGACGGGGACGGCGCTCGCTGGACGGCAGGTGTGGACGCGGGAGGAGGGGTGGCGTCCACAGAGACGGGTGTCCGCTGGAGCACACCGCTGTCCTGAGGCTTGGGTTTGGCTTTCGGAGCAGGTAACATACGTTTCTTTACCCTAAAAAACAAATCAATGCAGTTTTAACTGTCAGACACTCAAATGACAACACATACAACATTTTACTTCGGTTTTAATTAAAATAAAAATTAAAAATATAGATAAAAAATACATTAAACATATTTTTTTTAATTAATATTTTATTATATATATAAATAAATTAAAATATATATATATTTGTAATGTCTATTTAAAATAAAATAAATACAACTACATTTTAATTATTTCTTTAAACATTAATATATTTTATTATTATAGACACTCAAACATTAATGACATATGGCTGCTCCCATTTTACTTCTGCTTTAATTAAATAAAAAATACAATTATTTATATATAAAAACATGAAATCCATTTTAAAATTAAAATATATATTTTAATAATTTAATGCTAAATTAAAATAAAAAAATAAATTATATTTTTTTAATGTTTAATGAAATAAAATAATTTAATATTCATTTTATCATTTGTTTATTATTGAAACTACAGCTCATAGGTTCACACTTTTTCATACTATGGCCCAAAGTTAAACTGAGGATTAGCTTCATTTGTCAACAGTTTACTGATGTTCTATATATTGTATATCATATATTTTACATATTCAGTATCAAATTAATTATTATTATTATAAAGCCATGACCATGCATAATATTAGTACTGTTCTTTTGCATATTATGTATTAATGACTATGTAATAAGCTGTAATTGTGAGCTGCAATTGTTGCAGACTCTTTCTCATTTTTTATTATTAGATATTTTTCAAACCTAACCATGGGTGTGTTTAAGAATTAGCCAACTAGCAGAAATAACTAGTTCTTAACATGAATGAATGAATCGCTTACAATAGATCTGTGAATGTGCACCAAGACTAATTTATGTGGACTGTAATGAATTAATCTAGATTCAGTTAATGTTTAAAAATAACCAGATGCCCAAGATAACAGCATTTTAAAGAAACACAATGCTAGTTGTTATATTAAATTATTAAAATTATGCGCATTTCCTTTAATACATGTTTTTGTTACATGTTATTCCCCTAAAATGATTAAATATCCCATATAATAATTCCCCACAAAGAAAAATCAATTCCAGTCCTAAATTGTGTCACATTATGAAAGTAAAATAAGCTGTGAATGCCATGTGATCTAATGAATCGCTCACAATAGATCTGTGAATGTGTGCTAAGAGAAGTAGGTCAGAATGATTTCATGTTGACTATAATGAATAAATCCAGATTCAGCATCTAGTTAGTGTTTAAAAATAACCATTTCCTCCAGAGAGGAGAAACTCACGTGTTTCCTGTGAGATGATTGTGAGCCATTCGGCTCTCTTTAAACAGCATCCTGAGAAACAGAGAGAAAGAGATGAAGTTTAGTCAATCAACATTATTCACCAGCCTTTGGTGCCGAAACCCACCTGGCCTGCATCCAGCCTTTGGGCCACAGCGGTTTGACCTCGGTCTCCATGAAGACCTTGAGGTAATCCTCGGGAGAGAGTGAACTCTGACCCTCCAGCTCGTAACAGCCCAGCTTCACCCGCACCAGATTACACAGCAGTGTCCTGCGCAAACACACACACACACACACACATCAAGCGTTCACTGAGGGTCTGTCTCATGACCATCACATTAGAGATCTGTGAGAGCTGACGTCTGACTTTCACCTGAGTTTGTCGTCCCACACAAATTTCTTCCTGGGTCCCATCACTCTTCTCCCTGGCTTCTCATCGTCTTCCTCCTCTGAGCCGTTTCTGTCGCCGTCTTCGGTGTGTTGCCTGCACAAACACACAACAGTAAACACACGGCGGTCTCTTTACGTATTCATTCGGACCTGTTTTTCTCATCCAGTGGGCCTCAAGATGACTTGATTTATTTTTTCGATTATGGGAATTTATGTAAATTGACATCCCCAAATTAAAGATGCAAAAGTATCACAGAATGATCCCACGTGACACGTGTAAGTGTTTTGGAACTATAGGAACACTACAGGAAATGTAATGTATTATTAAATGAAAATCCTGACCTTTGCCATTGGTCTTCTAGGGCCCTATGATTTCCGTGGACGGAATCGCGGAATCCAGTCATAAAAACAGAATTTTGTATACAACGCGGAATGTCACGGAATTCCTCAAATTTTTGATGAATGAATTAAAAGCAGGTCAGCACACTTAAATCAAATCGTGATATAGACTAGTGTCCGTGAACATTAAACCTCAAAAAGAATATTTAGATATGAATCCTGCATACTTGTGTGCCTCTGAAATGAACGACGTGGAAGCGCGGTTTCATTTACCTCTCACACACACACGTACGTTTTCGTCCTCTGTTGCCTCACTATATGAGGAAATTAATGCACAAAATTCATCCCCAGAGCCGCTCTGAAAGTCACTTCATCAGCATTTAACCGTTTTGTTTGAGAAAAATACCATCATAAACACAGAGAAACTCAAAGCTCTAGGCAACCCGTCAAAATAAAAGTCTTGACAGAAACATTAGTGTTGTACAGTAGAATTTAGATAAATTAATTGAATAATAAATTATTAAAACTAGATTTTTAAAAAGGAGAAATCTCAGTTTTTATTCCATGTTTTAATTTTAACATTAAAGATCTGTTGTGCAGCACATTGTTTGACAAAAAAGTTTAATTTCATGATTAAAAGATAAATGAAATGGTGTGCGTTCATTTGATTGCCAGAAAAATTGAAATGCACAACAGAATTTCTGGGGAAAAAAATAAAAAAATAAATAAAAATACATTTTTAATTAATAATTGTTTTTAAGAAGTCCATTAATTAGAAATGTTTTTTGTTAAACTTTTAATAAATTGTTGGTAAATTAGACAAGTTTCATTATTTCAATTAATAAAACATGCTTTTTGGTTACTAAAATTTAATTTAACCATTAAAATGGAGTAAAAAAAAAAAAAAAAAAAAAAAAAAAAAATGGAAAAAATGGAATTTGGGAAGAAATAAAACGGATTTCATAGGGCCCTAGTCTTCAAGTCTACATGACGTGCGTTTTGTGCGACTGTTAGTGCTGCAGTTCACTCCAGAAAAAAAAGCACACAAGTTGGGAGAAATCAAGATTAACAAAAACGTGACAAAATACAATTCATGTACCTTGTTCTCTGATGTGAATATATTTGTCGTAACAAGAAGTTCACATTTGTCAGCTGTCATTCTGACTGTCAACAGACAAACGGAGGTCCAGAGATATTTGACTCAGTGAAGAGAGCACACGGATCATGTCTGTCTCGGGTCGGGTTTTGCATTTAAAGAAATAATTTATGCACCTTGGGTTCGGGCAAGAAGTGATTCTGGTCAGGTACAGATTTTAGGACCCGAGAAGACCTCTACAACATGTGTCACATGGGATTATTCTGTGATACTTGTGCATCTTTTTTTAAAAGCTTGATGCTGATGGCTATTCACAGCTATTATAATGATGAGCGCGAGCAGGACATTTTTTTTTAAATTCTTTGTGCTCCATGAAAGAAAGAAAAGCATACGGCATTAGACCACCACCAGGGTGAACTATCCCTTTAATAAATATTTTAATCCTTACTCAGTACTCCAGTTTCTTACTTGGCAACTTTGGCCATGCAGTCCATGTTGTATCGTGCGATCTGCTCCGGCATGACGCTGCACACGGCCAGCTTGAGTTTGAGCAGCGGGTTCCGCAGCCGGTCGTCCTGAATATTCAGACTCAGCTTCTTCAGCCGCTTCAGCAGAGCCTCTTTATTACACGGCACAAACGCCTCCAGATGAGAGTAGACGGCAGCGCGCACAGTCGCAGGCTGTTCCTGCACCTGCAGCTCGATACTGCAGACACACAGAGAGAGAGAAAGAGTGAGCTGATCGAACCAACAAGAGATGCTGGGAATGAAAACAACGGCCAAATTAACTCACTCCAGCAGGATGTTGTTCATGTCCAGCGTGAAAAACTTCTTCCTGCCCTCCATATCAAACTGACGAGACGCCTGAGAGACAAACAAGCAGTTAACAACAGCTCAAATGTAATTTAATGCCATACCAGCTACCACAGCTGCCTTCATGAAGACAAACAGGTTAAGAAAAATTTATCAAAATATGAAAAGAAAAACCAAAAGAAAACAAAATTTACATTTTCCATAAAATGCACGATATATCAGCCGACTCCGGCCAATATATGTTCATTTTTAGTGTTATTATCAGCCCAATAAGAAAATTTGGCCGATTTATTAAAGCCAATAAATAATGGATTATATAATCTACATAAAATTATAATAACACCAGTACGGTAATATAATGTTGTGAATTATTTGTGCACCCGTGTTTTAGCGCGTTGTTACAGGAAGAGCTTTTATCCACAATGGAGTTACACCTTCATGATAAGTTTACTTGTGCATTCGCAGCCTTTGTTTTGTAATATTATGTTTATTTTGTGTAGATATATATGAATTATCTCACATAGGATGTGTTTGGTTATGAATTAATGCAAACAGTGATCGTCTTTAGATTTAGAGCATGCTCTCTCCTCTGTGCTTCTGCGTTCTCAGTAACTAATAGTGTACGGCCATCTCCCAGAAGTTATTGTTTATAAATATGCTTCACTTCATCGCTTCACTTCAGAAGGCCTTTATTAACCCCCTGGAGCTGTATGGATTACTTTTATGATGGATGGATGCACTTTTTTGGGGCTTTATGGATAAAATAAAGTCCAGTCCTAAATTTTCCAGTTGAATATCCTGTTTCATATCATTACGAAAGTAAAATAAGTAGCGAATGTCATGGCATGTTGACTTGAAAAGATTAAAGACACATCCCATCACATCTGTAAACACATATACTGCAGCGTTTTATAACCTGACTTGTAGAATTACTCACTTTTTTAATACACACCAGTAACAAAACAGCATCTTCTGATTCACTGACACTGTTTTACCCTGTTCTCCACAGACCTCCATCTCTCTAACCTTCCACTCTTCCTGTTCTCACTGTTCTCTGTCTATTTTCTCTCTATCATGTTGATCTTCTCTTCCTCCTACTCCTGTCTCTATCTCGTCTCCTCCTCTCTCTCCTTCACTCTCTCTCTTTCCACTGGAATCTGTCTGGAAAGAAATGACACACACAGAGCAACTACACATCCATAAAGTTACTAAAGATCAATAATGAAAACTGTTGAGAACGAGTCATGAAATGTCTCGCTTTGTTTACGTACATGCAGACGGACGCAAAGTTAAAAATAGTTCAGCTTTTCATACTGCATCTCAAGAGTTTTGATGCAACTAAATGCATGTGGATATAACCGTCAGCACTCACCGCCCGCAGGTCCTCTATGCGTTTGATAAGCGGGGCAGGAAGGCTGTTGGGAAGGGGCGGCGGCGGCATCAAGCCCGTCTTCTGCACTCGTCCCGCGGCCCCTGCCTTCTGGGTGCCGTTCTCGCTCTGCCCGGGACTGGACGGTTGAGGAGAGTCCAGCAGCCCGAAGTCCAGATCGCCCATCAGCTCCTGCAGCATGTCGTTCTCCGTTCCTCCGCCCAGCAGTGACATCATCGCCGGGTCAGCGGTCAGGTCGGCCATGGACAGGTCGCTGCTGGGGGCGACGGCGGCAGCAGCGTTGGGTGGAGCGCGAACGAGCTTGACGGCAGACGCCGGGTTCTTCTTGCGGATCTCCTCTTTCTCGCGGGTGAAGCGGCGGATCATGGCCGCCAGAGACAGAGAGTCCTTCATCAGCTTCTTCCTCTTCTTCTTCTCCGGCCGGTTCAGAGCCGACACACTATCAGAAAGAGAAACGGAGAGGAACAAAATTGTTGTCAAACATAATACCGTTCAAAAGTTTGGGATCAGTAAGACAATTTATGCTTTTATTTATTAAATTGATTAAAAAGACAACTATAAATGTTACAAAAGATTTTCCCGGTTTCCACAAAAATATGAAGCAGCACAACTGTTTTCAACACTGATAATAATCAGAAATGTTTCTTGAGCATCAAATCATAAAATTAGGACGATTTCTGAAGGATCATGTGACACTGAAGACTGGAGTAATGATGCTGAAAATTCAGCTTTGATCACAGGAATAAACTATATTTTAAAGTATATTAAAATAGAAAACAGCTATTTTAAATTGTAAAAATTTTTCACAATTTTACTGATTTTATTGTATTTTTGATCAAAAAAATGCGACCTTGGTGAGCAGAAGAGACTTCATTAAAAACATTTTTTTTAAATCTCACCGACCCCTGTGTTTGAGTCTATATGTGCTTCCCACAGAAAAAAAAATACAGATTTGGAACTACAATTGTTTAAAATTATACCATGTTCACAAACAAATCAATATAATATACAGGCTTACGACATATTTCTTTAAACATTCATGACGAAACTCAAATACTCTCAAAGACCCAGAACTGTCCCATCGGCAGCAAATGAAACACAAACAGGCCATTCACACAGAACATTAAACATGTGAGACGAGGCAGAGCTGAGGAAAAGAAAAGGCATCAGGGTCTCGAAATGCTTTCTTTTAAAGTTGAACTTCGTTTAATTTGACACAGCATCTTAAAAAAGCAGCGAGATGTGGTGAAACGCTCAAAGACGTCCACCTTGTACTTGTTTACACAGAAACCGTGAAACACAAAAACGTGTCTGAACTCACCCTGGTTTGGGTACTTTGAATTTCCTGGGTTTCTTCTCCTCCAGGCTGCCGTCCTGCTTCTTTTTCCTTTTTTTAATCACCCGCTCCTCTCCATCTTTCTGTGAATCAACGTCAAGAACATCAGCTCAGTCCTCATTCACAGACCCAAAAAATCTCTAATAAAAATCCCTCGGTATATAAAAGACAGAAATGTACCACTAATTAGAACAGCATGACTTGGTCAAAAAGTCATATTGTTATTATTAAAGGGTTAGTTCATCCAAAAATTAAATTTCTGTCATTAATTACTCACCCTCATGGCGTTCCACACCTGTAAGACCTTCGTTCATCTTCAGAAAACAAATTAAGATATTTTTGATGAAATCTGATGGCTCAGTGAGGCCTGCATCTCCACCACTTTCAAACCCCAGAAAAGGACTAAAGACATATTTAAAACAGTTCATGTGACTACAGTGGCTCAACCTTAATGTTATGAAGCGACAAGAATATTTTTTGAGTGCCATAAAAAAAATATCTAGTGATGGGCGATTTCAAATCACTGCTTCATGAAGCTTTACGAATCTTTTGTTTCGAATCAGTGGTTCGGAGCATATCAAACTGACAAAATCACAAACCATTATGAAACCATTTTGAAACATTTTGAAACATTTAAGATGTAACAATGTCTCATCTACTGAAATCACATGACTTTGGTAATTTGATATGCGCTCCGTAATACTCATTCAAAACAAAACATTCGTAAAGCTTCAAAGCTTCATGAAGCAGTGTTTTGAAATCGCCCATCACTAGATATTGTTGAATAAAGTCGCTATTTTGTTTTTTGTTTTTTTCCACACACAAAATATTCTTGTCACTTCATAACATTAAGGTTGAGCCACTGTAGTCACATGAACTGTTTTAAATATGTCTTTAGTAGCTTTCTGGGAATCTGAAAGTGTTAATTATCTTGCTGTCAGCGGAGGCCTCACTGAGCCATCGGATTTTATCAAAAATATCTTAATTTGTGTTCTGAAGATGAATTAAGTTCTTGCGGGTGTGGAATGACATGAGGGTGAGTAATTAATGACAGAATTTTCATTTTTACGTGAACTAACCCTTTAACTGCAGTTTGAACTGTGATATGATAAAATGCACCAAAAATTATCTGCATGTTATGGCTGATGATCAAAAAAATAGGTCAAATCTAAGCTACTTTGTTAAAAAAGAAAATGAAAACAGTAAAAACCACTGCAATATGCACCCAGCAGCTCTCAATGAAATGCACTTTAACATGTTCAATGAGCTTTTTTGATAGTACTAGATGATCATCTAAACCTTAAAATAGGTTGAAACAAGTTAAATATCCGATTATGCCAAATACCAATATATATAAAACTGCCAATATAGTGCGCATCCTTAACAGCTGCGGCTTGAATATTAATGCCGATTAAATGTGATTATTGTGACTAAAATTGTGATTTGAAAGAAAAAATTAACATCTTCTACTGTATACTTGGATGTTAAAGCTAAAACAACATGCTGAAATCCTGGCTGTGCTAAAGCGTACACTTCCTCCGCAGCATGTGCTCAGTCTGCTATGACAGCGGGGGTGAGGGTGCAGATGATCACCTTGAAGTGATTGGAGTCTTTCCCTCCGTCCTCTCCCTCTGATTCAGACGCGGCCCTGAACTGAAGCGTGCCGGTGTTGATGTAGAAACCGCCGAGTTTAGTGGTCAGAGACGCAGGAACCAGTTCGTCGTACTGCAGAGACACAACAGACATGATATAGAGTCAAACAAATATAGTCTATACATTTACCAGAAAAACACTTTAATACATATTTGGATAAGGAAGAAGGGTCAGAATGGACTTCAAAGTAGTTTTTGGTCAATTAGGAGATGACGTGCATGTGTCTGAATTCACTCGTTTACCCATTCATTATGTATCGAAAGGTAATTGAGAGCATTTCAGGAGATAATCAGTGGTGAGGATCGATGACGCTCTCTATCATACTCACGGCCTCAGAGTTGTCGATAAACGGATCGGTTTCATCATAGCCGTAACCGATATCGATGAGATCCTGCATTCGGTCTCGTCGCTTCTTCTTAACAGTGTTTCCCTGAGACGATTATACACTGATCTCAACATACAGCCAATAAAACATCCCGCATTATTTAACGTCTCGTGATTAAGATTAAACGTTTTGACAGACGTCAGTAAAAGAAAACATACATATTTGCTCTCAAATTTCCTGGCGAGAGCCTCGACCTCTTGCCGTTCTTTGTCTTCGTCTGCAAACGGGTCGCTGGGGTCCAGAGCAGGTTTGAGTCCTTGAGGAGCTTTCCTCACCTTCAGGAGCAAATGAAACCGGTCAGACAGAGCCAATCGAATCATTTACATGCAAACAGATACAGAGTTATACATAAGAGGTTGTTCGATCCAACTAAAGAATATATACATAACACTTATCAATGTGCAATATATACATTTCAATAATCGGATGCGATATACGCATGTGCAGTATTTGTACAGATTTTAAAGTGTAGCAGATATTGACATTAAAGGAAAATAATCATCGAAACTAGACACATGCCGATATTCGGTAATACGATATCACGATAATGAATATACACAATATTGTTACCGTGGGCACCTCAAAATACTGTGAATACTTAATTATTACGAATTATTCTAATTTTTATATTACAATTTAAGAATATTTTACCCATCAACCGTATAAAATACACAACACTGCTGTATGCGGCGTCAAAGAGGCACTATGTAAACAAACCCAACATGCATGAGAAGCACATGGCAGAACGAGTGAAGGAGACGCGCTGAACAAAAGTGCACGTTCACTCTCTGACAGCAGAGGGTGTGTATGCGACAGCAGAAATGCAGTGGTTACCCCGGAAACCCCATAAACAAAGCAGCTGCGCTACTACAGTATTTAAAATGCTTCAAACAGCCATTTAATTTTTTGTATTTGCAATGTTGTTCATCACAGCACCAAATACTTCATACTTAAAGACTTGATAGGTTATTTATTTTCAAACTTAAGCATTTTTATATTTTAATATTGACTACAACATGCCCTATAATGATTGAAAATGTTGTGATTATTTGTTATTGTTCAGTAACACTCGATGACCTAAGGCTTCATTAGTTAACATGTTAATTTATTATTACCAAACTGACAATGAAAAATACTTTTATTATAGCATTTAAAATGGCATTCATTAATCTTAGTTAATGTAAATTTCTAGTTAATGTTTATTAACATTACTAAAGTCAAAAGTGGTAATTATTATTTGATGGACCTAAAACTAACAATGATCTGTTGTATTTTTTAACTATTATTAACAAAAAAAAAATACCTTCCGTATCAAATGTAGCTATTGCTCATTTTTAATCTTAGTTAATGCATTAAATAACGTTTAAATAATGAGACCTTATATAGTTTTACCTGTTGTTCTTTATAATTATTTTGCACTTTAATCTGTTTGAAACATTTTACTTTATAATTTGTGTACTGCGTTATTGTATTTAAATGATCAGATGTTCTTTTTTTTTTTTGTTATAAGAAAAATAGTTCTTAAACCGGTTATACTGACAACACTTTTTTTGCAACTTATTTCAATATTGTGATAATACAGTATACCGTAATAAAAGCTTCAGCAGTTAATCGCAATATGAAAATTTGTTACCGTCACATGCCAAATACAAACCAATAAACAAACATTTATATTTCACTAATTCAATTTTTTCACAAAAAATGAGGAGAGCTTCTAAACAAAAAAAAACCATAACGTAATAACCTTTATCATTACCAGCTCAGATATTGAACTACTAAACCACCATCACTAATCTCAATCCGGCTGCTGATGTAGTTACTTTTATAATTAATTAACAACACCTCATTTTACATTTGACAGGTTCAGTGATTATGGAGAAAGATATTTAATAACCACACAATAGTTATTTATGTCAGCCTTGGATATTGCTATGGTTAATATAAAGTATTGAATAAAAATAAAGTTTAATCTAAAGTATCTTTCGGTCTGTTTACTATAGGTTCGGTTCACATGCACGAGTCTGGGCTCGAACCCACAACCGTTCCCCGCTGATCTCACCTGAAGGCTGGCGTGGATCAGCTCGCCGTAGTTGAACTCCGCTGATTTCTGTTCATTCGGTTCTGACAGGCTCAGGTTCAGGCGGACGGTGCGTTTGGGTTCTCCGGGATCCGTTGCCGGTTTCCCGGCACCGAACACCCCGCCGGTGGCGACACCGGGACTCGGTTCATTCTCTTCGTCCTCCCGTCGGCGTTTCTTTGACTCGGTCGCCGCTGGTGTGGTGCTATACGAGGCGAGGGTGACGAACGGGACTTTTCTCGGGTCAGCCATTGGACTCTCCGGTTCTGCTCGAGCCCGAACACACACGCGCGTGCACGCGCGCGCCGCTGACTGTTAGCTTGAGCTAAAATTAGCACTCACACTATTAAACAAGAGTTTAATTCTGACACTAAACGAAATGAAGTCCGTTTTAAATTGTATAATATTTCATCACAGCATTCGAGTAGAATCCGTTTCATTTAGTCGATTGTAAAAGTAGTTTTTGTTTGTCTCTGTGAAATCTCGGCAGCATATGTAGCGGCCATTTTCGATAGCATAAATACAGGATGAGGCGGTGGGGTCACTGATCATGCGCAGTGCGCGCGATGCTGGAGCAGGACCAATCAGAAGTCCCTCAGCACTTTAGGGCCCGCCCACTTCACAGACTCCAGCGGGAGAGGGTGGAGCCGCTTCCGTGCGCGCTGACCGCGGGAGATTCAGAACCGCACACTGGTGTGATTCATCCCAGAGAATCGAATCTTTTGCGGGAAAGGTTCACAAAAAGACTCGTTCAGAATTCAGTCTATTTTTTTGTACATAATTATTTTATTACCGTATAAACACACTTTATTTTACAGTGCATTTTACATCACTGCTTTTCTTGTGTGTTGGTGGGTTGAAAAAATAATGTATGTTAAAGTATTTTGATATTGAATACGTAAAAATCATTAACAAAGTGCTGGGTATAGTTTTATTTAACTCACCTATTGTTTAAAATTACTATATGTCTGGCTTAAAATGAACCACAAATAGGTTAGAAATTAAAAATCAGACATATAATTACTAGAGGCAACAATAATAATCAAAAGGTGAACATTTATTAATAATAAATGTTTATTGTTTAATTATTATTCATTAAACTTGTTAATAAATGTTAATTTCCAGCATACTTTGAGTATTTAAGCAATCAGAATAGTAATTTTTAAACAATAGTTGAGTTTTACTACCCAGCAGTTTGGGCAAACATTTAACCCAACCACTGGGTCAAAACAACCCATTCACTGGGTTTGTCCATTTTCAACCCAACTTGGGTTGTTTTTAACTTTTAGAATGTGGTTTTACTACAAAAAAAAAAAAATATTAAATAAAAATATTAATATATCCATGTTAACCACAAATTAATCACGAGTATTCTACACTAATGCATGGTAGGCTATGTGGCTATGTATAGTAAAATGGTTATACAAATGATAATCAATCTAGCAAAAAAAAAAAAAAAAACATGATTACACATTGTTACTATAATAGAGCATGATTAATTTTTGTAACGGATGCCCCTGGTGGTCCTTCTCCAATTTTGTATTTTTTTATTATGGTAAAAATTTATATAGAGTCATGTTAAAATTTATAATATTACTGACAAGTTTCACACACTGAAAGGAAACCCAATATCGTCCATGAAATGAAGACTTTTAAACATTGCAATGACTTTAGCCGTAAAATTGTTACATGGACATCTACAAGGCCTAAATTCCCCTTTTTAATTTTAATATTGTACATGTACTCTCTGTTTTTATTTTCTCTCTCTTTTTTTAAATTCCTTCTTTATATGTGCATTCATATAACTGATGATAACCTAATGTTTATAATTTGCTGCTTCGCTTGATCTGCAGCAATAGGGCGACAATGGATGATGTTAGTTACCTGTTATTTGATGAAAGTAACCAACAAGAAAAAACAAAAGACGGTTATTTAGCTAAACATAATTGAGTATTAAAATATATAATAGGCTATGTTAACCTGGTAAAGAGAAACATGAAATCAAGGGGAAAATATGATAACCCATGCAATGTGGATGTCACTCATCTGAAGAAGTTTTGCGCGGCACAACTAAACATCATTCTCAGGATGTAAGTAACTAATGAATTTATTGAGAACGTCCATTTAGAGTGCAGATGTGAATTAGAGTATATGAAAATACTTATAAAGAGAAATAATTCTACCTCATAAATTAGCCTATATCACACTGACTTAGCAAAGCTGTGGAAATGACACGAGACACGAGATATATATACATACATACATATATATATATACACACACACAAATATAATTTCTTTGTTGGTAAGGTCATTTAAATATTAAGCAATGCAGATTTTCAATATATAAGGATAAACACATAAATAAGACTGTGCTAGTCATATTTCTGAATGTTATCTGACATAAACATTATGACTCAATATCTTATAGTAAAATAAGGACTGTGTGTAACTGTCCGAGGTCTTATACTGTAATATCTGGTGCTGCAATTCTACAGTCTCACCGCCAGAGGACCGTGTGCAGATTTACATGAAAAATACAATAAAAACGTTTTTTAGAAAACAGGTAGATGTGGGATTTAATCAAAATGGAAAACAGATTTATGTACAACACTTTCAATTGTGCTTTTTACTGGTGTAACTTAAGTAATAACTACTTGAGAAATATAGCTGCAAGCAGCAATTAAGGGGCCAAGCACAAAGACGGTACAATGTCATGCCAACATGGCTAGGAGCATCACAACAATGAGCAATTATTAAGATAATATTAAGCAAAATTACTGAAAAATCATAAACATAGACACTAGTAAAGATTTAATGGTTTATCACTTTCAACCAATAGGTGGCGCTTTGACTAAATCGATGTGTTGTTGTTAGAGTGAGGTGACCATGACACATGCAAAGTTTGGTGTCAGTATGCCAAAGCATTGCAGACATACAGCCTTTGGCATTTTGGCATCATGCCTCAAATTTGTTGCTGTGGTATATGAAAATGATTTTGTCTATTGACTTTTTGTTGGCACAGTATGAAGATGATACGATTCGGCATGACCCAAGGAATCTATTAAGACTAGTTTCATTAAGTACTGAGTAATATAAAGTAACTAAATTACTATAGGGTTTGGATTATAGTTTGGGGTTATTATGCATAATATGAAGTTATTACTATAGTAGCTGCATGTAACATATGTAACAATGACACTGTGAAACAAAGTGTTACCAAATATGCTAATTTAATCAAAAGTTATTATAATTTTTGAATATTTCATTATAACATTTGACCACAAGGGGGTGCTGCCCTGAAACTTTTTTAGTACTGTCAAGGCATAGTGCCGAAGACACATGAGTTTTGTGAAGATACGCTAACACGTTCATAAAATACAGCATTTTATGACAAAATACAAAATGGCCAACACCCAAAATGGCAGATATGGTAAAGCTGGATATCATTCGACTTAACATGATGCCCCGAAACTAACATTGATTTTTGTTCTAAAATTCTAAGCAAAAATAGCCATTTTGTGTATCTCCGGCCAGTAGGTGGCACTAAATTCAAAAATCGAATCATCTTGAGCCAAGAAATCAGAGGAGAATTTAGTTTCTAGCCCTTACGGTTCAAAAGTTATAGCATAAGCGTGAGTGCAAATTTGGACAGGCGGTGGCGCTAGAGGGATTGACTTAGAGACTCCAAATTTGCTATGGTCACACTGTCCTATTTCTGTGTGCCAAATTTCACAACCTTTTACCATACGGTTCCATGGGCTGCCTTCCAGAGCGGAAGAATAATAATAAGAAGAACACCAATGATTACAATAGGTGCCTGCGCACCTTCGGATGAGGAAGGAAAGACTGTGATAATGTACTGGGTTGATAATGTGTCACCATGTCATGTCCTCATGTGTTCCCAATAAATGAAGAAAATAGAACTGAGGATGATTTGATGATGATCAAAGACTAAAGACAATCTGATTTACAGCAACATGAGGATTTATGAAAAGAGGCACAAAGCAGGTCTGTAATTGTTAAGACTCTTGAAGTATTATCAGGTGAACTCATGGGGCCCTATAATACACCCGGCGCAATGCGACGCAAGGCGCAGCGCAAGTGTGTTTGCTAGTTTGCGTCCGGCGCCGTTCGCGTTTTCCCGTTCAGCGCCGTAAATGCATTTGCGCCAGTTAGTGCGCCCATGGGCGTGCTGGTCTAAAAAAGAGGTGTGTTCAGGCGCATTGCCGGCGCATTGCTATTTTAAGGAGCTGAAAATAGACTGCGCCACAGACCATCTCAAACCTGGTCTAAAGTCTAAAGTCAATGGCGCAATATTTTTTTGTTAGAGCGCGTTGGTAGAAACTGCGCCTCTGGGCGCGTCCACAGTGCGCGTTGACTTTGCTTATTACACACAGGGATGCGCATCACACAAACATGCCAAATATTAAAAACAATAGGATTACAGTGTAAAAGAATATTATTGTGTAGGCTACATAAATATAAAAATGTAATGATGAATAGTCATTGCGTGTATTAGAATTAGGCTACCTATTTTCAATTCAGCCTATTACTACTTATAATGATGAATGAAATTGGCTAATTAATTGAACAATCGTGCCAATACACATTTGAAAGCCTGCATCCAACGCAGACGACTGAAAGATTGACTGGCCACTTAACAGGTAATTTCAGCAAAACATCACTCGTTGAATCGGTTGAATCGGTGTGTTTAATAAGTCAGTGTATTTTATAATGTTATATGTTATATAATATATAATTATATAATATATATAATGTTATATCCTGCTTGTCCCGTAGATGATCTGCTCGTGCGCGAAGTTAAATCGGTTTCTTTGCTTGAAAAGCGTTCAGCTTTTCCGCCAACAAATTCCGCCATGTAAATAGCAATCCGCCATGGCGCGAGCGCATCTCGCTCTTAAAGGGAATGGGAGATGACACTCTGATTGGTTTATTGAACGTTACGCCCATTACTCATTAAGAGCATAGGGACAACCCATTTCAAAAATGCGCCCCGGCGCACGGACCGTTTTTCCGTCGTTAAAATAGCAAAAGTGGATTTGGACACGCCCTGAGTGCACCTGCGCCATGCGCTTTACACTTTGCGTTTTGATCGTTAAAATAGGGCCCTTGATCCTCAAAATAATAGTTATTCTGTTATAGGAACAAATCAAATTTATTTTTAAAAAAGGTGATACAAGTAGCATTGCCACTTTGCTTGGGCATCAAAACTTTACATAAATAAATTAAACCCATCTGCATACAAATTAAATATAAACATGAAATGAAAATGGCTGGGTGTGAAGAGTAAGACAAAAATAATAAATAAGAAGTTTAATTATAAACATCAACAATAAAATTCCAAACCAAAATAACCATCATTTTAACAATTAAAAGTAAATGGCCTTTTATGAAAATCATTTTGAATAGTTTGAATAAATGTATGAGATGTTGATGCTTTGAAAATTATATTTTTATTTGTTTTAAATGAGCAATTATTACAGATTCTTACACTATTTTTAAAAAAAGTATAATCAATTTCATTGAAATTTAAATTAAATGAAGCATAACATACAAAGTTTGTGTAGGCTAAAATAAAAAATAGGAGAACAGGGTTAGATGTTTCAAACGCTACATCTCAGTAACTATAATGTTTATAATATAGAAGTGTTTTTGTACGTAGGTTTCAAATATATAGTTTACAAACTCTTACATTTAAATAATTTTGTGAATTATTTGTGTTTGTGAAACAGTTAAAAAACTTTTTTTGTAGTCAAAGTTATCTACACAGAAATTGACTGAAATAAACCCTGAAAAATATTGAGGGGGAAAAAATGTGACAACTGTTATATGAAAAACACACTTAAAAACACTTGACATTTGCAAATGAAGAGTTTCATTGCAAAACGAGATAACTCCGTTTTTTTTAATTTTTCAAAAATCTTGTTTTTGGTTGTGCAATCCAATTAATATCAATTCAACTGCAGTTGATTTGTTTTGATTTAAACCTTCATAACTTAAAAAATACAGCTAAGTAGCACCATAAAACAAAATAATAACATGATAACATAATAATAAACATGTTTTGACAAAAATGTTAAAAACGGAGTTATCTCCTTTTGCAACGAAACTCTTCAAATATTAAAATTACATTTCATGTAGCATAAACATTTCCATATAAATTTGACAATTACAATCTTACACTCATATTATATGATATATGACAGGCACACATACATATAAAAAGATAGGAAAGTTCAATATTATCAGCACACAGAAACAGCATCAATTTATTAAAACCAACAATCAGAAGGATAACATATTTGTAAAGTAAATAAGTAAAATCAAAAGTTCATGTTATGAGACTTAAATATTTGTCCCTTTCAAAACTTCTTAATATACTAATATCTGTGCCTTGGAGACAGAAAGGCTAAATGATGACTGAATTTTATTTTTGGGTGAACTTAAACTAAACATGAAAGGCAGACATTATGGCACATTGAGTATAATGTGCCAGCTTATGAAGATCCAAATTAAATATCCCAATTCTTTTCATGATTTCTTAATTTATGATTCTTATTTGAATTAGTAGATAGGCTAACATTACCAACAATTTTTACTGCTCTTTTTTTAAATGTGTGTTCATGAGACTTTTTCAAACATTCTGAACCTCATAAAGAGGGAACACCCACTAATTCAGTGCAGCGTTGGAAGATGAAAACGCTCTCGAGAATTTGCTCCACCTCTTGGTTGTCTCTCACTCTGTGTCTCTGCTGTTTGTCTCCAGCATAACAGTTGACTTGGACACCACTCACATTTTTTACTAATGCAGCAGTCATAAATGCCAACAAAGACAATCACCAAGACACTGAAGATAGAGATCAAGATATAACCTGCATACTGGGAGAAAAAAATTAAATAAATCCCATGCCGTGACACATGAGAACAAATCTCATTGATTCTCGCACATTTGAGCGTCCATTTACCATATGATGTGCACAATGTTATTGTGTTGCAACTAACATGCTGAGCAATCAAAATTTACAGCTGAAAGGTAAAGAGTAGATGGCAGTCAACATGACCAGCTCAGTTAATGCTTTAAAAAGAAAACGACAGTCACAGCTGCAATGCCACAATTTAAGGAAACTTATAAAACATTGCATTTGAGCTGCAACCAAGGGACCAGAATGTTCTCAGAACTTTAGTTCTCACAAGGTTGTCAAAGTTAAGAACAAGTATTCTTCCAGTAACATTAAGAGAATGTTTGTTCAAAGGTATCTGGTCTTTAGTGATGTTCTCAAAATATTAGCACAAATCTATAATATTAAAACTAATATTAATATTAATACATAATTATTTAAATGATGATAATATGTCAGAAAAAGTTCATACAGTATATGATACTTACCTGAGACTGGTAAATATATTTGCGAGTCAAATCTCGTAGCTCTGTATTGTTTTGTAGAGTTTCATTAGGTTTACACCAGAACCTGTTGAGCTTGTCATCAAGCACATAATCTCCCTTCCAGTCTGTCATGCCACAAGCAACATATTGACCATCAAGTAACAAGATGAAGATCCGTATTACAGGTGGAACCAGACAAGATGCAAAAGCTTTAGGACAGTTCTGGTGAGTATCAGAAGAATTCTGCTGATCATCATCATTTGGCTCTGTACAAAAAACACTGCATTTATGTTTAAAAGGCCTTAAAAGGAGGAATATTAAACTAAAAGTAAGAAAGGCTGGTCCAATGAAGACGGACACTGTTAGCAGTGCATTCAGCTCGAGTATGCATGGGCATACAAAAAATTCTACTTCAACCAGCTTCTCCAATCCAATTAACAAAAGACTCAATGGAAAAGATGTAAAAACAGCAGTTCCTTTCAGAAATTCCAGTGATTTCTTAAAAAAATCTTTTTCCAATGGCATCTTCTGAGAGAGAGTTTGTATAGATTCACAATTCACAATTTGTACAGATTCCTTTAACAAAAAAGGAAAACATTATTCACATCATTAAATATAAACTTCTAGTCTCTAATCAATATAAAGACAGTTACATGAGTTTATAACACTTAAAAAAAGTTACCTCAGGTTTTTAAACTCTTTGTACAGGTGATAATATGGTGTTGCGTGTCAGAATGTGTTGTTTTCTCTTTGTCCTTCTCTTTATCCTATTTCAGTTTCATGTGTGACTATTTGCCATTGATCAACTCTGTTGAGCGTTTCCTGACAAACCAGATTTAAAGCACATATAAGGAGGGGTAACACTTTATAATAACATTCAGTTATAAGTCACTTATAAATTATTAGTTAATGATGAACTAATCATTTACAAAACATGATTATATGTTCATAAATGATTAATAAGTGATGCACTAATATTTTATGAATGTTTTATTAATTTGGCTATAAGTCATTTATAATTTATTAGTTAATGATTAGTGATTAGTTAATGAGTATTAGTAAATTATCATTAGTAAATGATCAGTATATGATTGATTGATGAAGTTGTAAGCTGGTCTGTGTTCAAAAGCACAAACATGCAGGTATGCTAAAGCATTATTTTTAGGAAGAGTAATTTATTTGTTTTGAAGTGGATAAACATTTATAAATGCATTACAGTCAGGTGATTCCAGTGGATTATATTAAATCCTTTCACTCATCAGCTCAGACTTGTGTTCTGTGTGGAGTGTGTGGGGTCTAGTGATGAAGTGACCTCTGAACCGGTTTTACCTTACACTGAAGCTCACATCAGGTGCACAGAGTTAAACACTCCATGTGTGTCAGAGAAGACAGCTGTCTATACCCTCACCAGTCAGCACTTACACTGCTGTACACACTACAAAGTGTTCAACATCTGTTATAGATGATGTGTAAACGCATGAATAAATCATTTACAAAACTTTCTGCATCCCCTATTCTAGTGTAAACTATTCATCAATTATAAATGTGTTACACATAATTTGTATTTTTCTTACCAGTTACAAATCATTTGTATATGTATACAAGTCATTTATAACACTTTCTGCATCCCCTATTCTAGTGTAAACTATTCATCACTTATAAATGTGTTACACATCTTTTGTAGACCTTTCTTACCTGTTACAAATTATTTGTATATGTATACAAGTCATTTATAACACTTTCTACTATTCATCACTTATAAATGTGTTACATATCATTTGCAGATGCTCCTGTTACATGATCCATCTCACTCCATCACTTTACCCAAGCCTAAAATTTACATTATTTAAAAAATAAATAAATCAACACTCTACCACCATTTAACCAGCACAATCATTTAATTTTTATCTTGTTTTTCATGTACAGCTCCTCACCATAACACCATAAACTGATAATAAACGTAGTCCATTATTTCGTGCATTTTATTTCAAGTCTTCAGAAGTCGTACGATGCCATTGTGTGAAGAAAAGATTCTTATAACGTAATATAACCATTATACATTAATAATCGTATCAATCCGCCGTCTTATAACTTTTAAAATTGGCGCTTCTAAGCTAAGAATACGACACAGGTTTGCGGCAGTAATGTCAAACCTCGCTTCTTATAGAGGGTATGCACGTGACGTCACCGTCGACCGTTACGACTGTGCGAGCCCCTTGAGCAGCAGCATTGGTTTTCAGCGTGAATATCGTGAAAAACACACAAAACACATCCAAAACGGGAAAGAGCTTTGTGATTGACTGTACAAATAGCTTTGACACAAACCCTGAGGTATTTAAAGACTGATGAAAGCAACAGGGAAAAAAGCAAATGGAACACTGCAATTCTCAGAAACAGCTTGACTCCAGGCAGAGAAACATGTTTTAGTTATCATTTTGTGTCAAATTGTTGGATTTTGAGGTAAAATCATACCGTATATATTGTATTGTTATATATTAGTTTGACAACTCATCAATTAATTATTTTCCATCTTATATTCTGCATAATTGGGTGTTTTTCAATAAACAACACTAACAAAAAATATACTATAAAACTATATATGTTTTAGGGCTGGACAATATGACGATATAACATTGATATAAGTGATTACGCGGATTTAAACCTACCGATATTGTAGTTATATAAAATAGTCACAGGCAGATTTGATTTATGTGTCTCCCCGCCGTCGAAATCAGGCACATATAAATGTTAGGAAACACGACTCCAGACTGCATGTAAATATCCATGGATTAGATTTATTTGACAAGTTGTAAGGAACACATTCAATTCCAACCTTTAGTGTAATTCGTTAGTTTTACTCGCGTTTTTCGCAGTTTCCCCTGTTAAATCCAGTCATGCAGCAGGTTCTTTTGCCACTCAGTCCAGCTGAGGGAGCGCGCTTTCGGCGGGAAAGTGACTTCGATGCATACCCTCTATTGGCTGTCACATGTGATTTGCGACTACCATAGAGTGTTTGCGACATGCCGAATTTGAGTTGCTGTGTTAGATTCGGGTGTATCCATAGACAGTAAAAGAAATGGACACAGCGACCCCATTGGAACTCAATTGAGACAAGTGAAGCCCATTTTTAGCGATTTTTAGCACTTCCGTTTCTGACGCGCAGACTCAAACTAAGCTTGATGACGTCAGCAACCTGTCTGACAGATGTAAATCTTCTAGTAGCTGTGCGTGCAAACTGCCATCGTTAATCTTGCAGAGACGGCGAGCTTGAGCGGGGAGTTCTTTGGCGTGAGTGAGCAGGAGTAAGTATTCTGATTAATTATTTTGTATAGTATTTTAAAATGTAACGCCAGTACGCCATATTAAGTTAATGCATACTATTGCCTGCGAGCTTCTCCTCCTGTCTGTACGGTAATTTCTTTACTGTGCGACAGAGAGTCGAGTGGTTATGACGCAATCGTTAGCCTATTTTTACAAAAATTGTATCTACGGGGCCATAATGTAACATAGAAGGTAATGGAGCCCTTTATACATTGTCGTGTATCTTTAGAAATAAATAATGGACAAATGGAGTCTTTAAACGCCTCAGATGTAAAGTTATTCACTGTCAAAGTGACGCCAAAATGAATGGGAGTCAATGGGGATGCTAACGCAAGTGAAGTTCTGCTACAAGATGGCGGCACCCGGCCGACTTCAACTTCCGGTCGACTTCCTTGGGCACTGGGTGTATCTCATACGTTCTGAAAAGTGAAGCCACGGGCTCTTTGATCGCCCCCTGGAGGCTGGATGCAGTATAGGTCATAAACCCCGCCCTCTCAATGCAGTCGAATGAGACTTCAGTGAAAACTTAAAAATAAATTCTGCTTCAAATAAAACTTTCTGAAAGATGGCTTTGGTCATTTAAGGTAGTTGTTATCACACTGATATATATTCAATTGTTCGTTTTTGTGATGATTTAGATTTTAGCTAGCAATTTGATGCTATAAAAACGGGGCGTGTCGTCATGATTCGAAGTTGATTGACAGCTTGTCTGAGGACTGTCGGAGCTTCGAGGGGAGATTGAAGATGTATTAACTAACTGTTAATTTTCGATTTCTTTGTTATTTAACACCAACAAAATGAGTTGTTCAGCAGTAAACTGTAACCGACCTACAGGATCTGACGGATCACTGAACTTTTTTTCTGTAACATCAAATGTGGGCGTTATAAGCTAATTAATAAATGTTATTAGTTAAGATAACGCACCTAATGTTAACCATGTCGGGAAAAAGCAGGTGATCGTTATCTGGCAGTTACTTATTATTTTTATGGGTATAAAATAATAATTAGCAGGACAAAACTAATGATAGCCTTCTCTAATTACAGCAATCGATCTCCTACCGGCCCACTTCGAGCACTGAGTAAGATCGCGTGGGTGTTTGAATTCAGATTGCAATTTTTTTATGAATAATCATGCAATTTTATTGCGCTATGTTTTTGCGCTGAATCGGTTTCGTTTTCGTAGGCTATTGAGTGAATAAATACAGAAATCCCTTCATTTCTATAAAAAAAAAAAAAAAAAAAAAAAAAAATCGAACCAATTTTAACTGATTCGTTCATCATTAACTAATAACTTATTGTCACGATCACGTCTATTCCTGTCACATCCTGGACTACATTTCCCATGATCCTCCATTGCTTATCACCTGCACTCACTTCACAATCACTCCACACTAATCACCACACCCAGCTGCCACACATTACCTGGACTATAAAAGACTCATACACACACCACCTCACCGCGAGGTCTTGTTTTCTCTGTGATACATTTCCAAGCGTTTATATCTTGTCTGCCTGTCTGTTTCCTGTCTACGATCCTGTGCCGCCTGTCCTGACCTTTGCTTTGTATACTGACCTGTGATTGATATCTGCCAGCCCTGACCCTCTGCTTGTTCCTGACTACGATTCTGCCTGTTCCTTGCTGTACCTGTTTGCTGTTATCTGACCCCTGCCTGTACGACCACGCTCACCTTTTAATAAAGCTGCATTTGGATCTTACCTTGAGTCCCGCTTTGTTACACTTATAAGTGTCTCATAACTGAATTAATAAAACATTCATAAAATGTTAACATATCACTTATTAATCATTTTTAAATGTATAGCCATGTTTTGTAAATGATTTGTTCATAATTAACAAATAATTTATAAATGACTTATAACTGAATTAATAAAACATTCATAAAATATTAGTATATCACTTATCAATCATTTATAAATGTTAACAAATCATTTACAAAACATGAATATATATATTCATGTTTTGTAAATGATTTGTTAATCATTAACTAATAATTCATGAATGACTTATAACTGAACGTTATTATAAAGTGTTACCAGTGTTGCGTGTCAGAATGTGTTATTTTCTTTGTCCTTCTCTTTATCCTATTTTCAGTTTCATGTGTGACTATTTGCCATTGATCAGCTCTGTTAATTTAAATAGTGTTTCCTGACAAACCAGATTTAAAGCACATAGTTAAGGAGGATATGAGGCAACAACAGGTTTCAAATTTTCATCTTAACAAATTAGGCTAAAGCAGCCACACGGTATATTCTGATATTCTCGTAATTTGAGCTATTTTCTTAGTTGGGCTGTTTCATAATAACGTTAGGCTACTATGTAAAAAAAAAAAAAAAAACTTTTTTTTTCTCCAAAATATAATAGGGTATATCTGGGGGAAGGAGCTGATAAAGGCTGGTTTAAATATAACTGTGTAAAACTAAATTTGATTAACAAAATAAATGCTTCTACACAATATTAACTGTTGTACATGTTTCCAATCACTGTTACAACAATGAGGGTGATTTTGCAAAGTACGGCATATTTTCTTTAACAATATTCAGTAACACTCTTAAGGTCTCTATCTATAATGCATTATAAAGGTATTCATAATGTACAATGTAATGCATTATACTGTATCTTTTCATAAATAATTGTAACCAAAGTGTCACAGACACGCCAGGCTCTACAATCACCCAGTCACAACGCACTCCCTCTCCTGAGTATTAACAAGCTGCACCTGACACTCATTAGCACCAATCACCACAGCAGCATAAAAGACACTCCAGAGCACACAGTCACTGTCCGGTCTTATTAACGCATACCTAGGCTACCTGTTATGCTTACATCAAGGACTCTGCAAACGACTACTTACCTGTCTCCACCGTTTTCTGTGATTCTCCTCATCTCCTGTGAGTGTCATTGTGTCTCGTCTGCTCCACATCTGCCTGCATCCACGATCCCTGGGAAAGATAAAGACAAGTATCAGATCCAGTATCATCTTCAGTCACAAACTTAACCTGCATTCACTTACCTGCATTCTACTGGTGTAATAGATTGATGCAAAAATTGGGAAAATGAGATCCAGGCAGAAGATAAAGTTGAAGAAAAATTATTTATTCATTACAATTAAATTTAGCCTCACACGTGTTATGACAGAGACACCGGAGGCAGAGATAAAAGCAATGTTGCAGTTTATTGAAATGATCAGCAGAGAAACAGGTGAGTAGACTGGTGAATACAATGATCTTGAAGGTGAATGAGAGGTAATACTGTCCTTTTCTTTACGATGCAGATGACACTGGAAGGAGACGCTGGAGCTGGCAGACGAACACACTCACACACAGGCAGGTAAGCACACGAGGAGACCAGGAGACGATGGAGACGAAGGAGATAATGGAGACAGGTAAGTATCACTTTGGAGTCCTTGAAGGTAAGCGTACAATAGGTTGTATCACAAATGAGACCGGACAAAGAGTGTGTGTGAGTGTGTGGTATTTATCCTGGTGCTGATGACTGCGGTGATGATGTGCAGGTGGCGGTGATTAGTAGGCTGGTGATTGAGTGCGTGGGTAAGGGAGTGAGGTGGAACCTGACGTGTCTGTGACAGTACCCCCCCTCCCACGGCCCGCTCCAGAGGGCCGCGGACCCCGACGTCGTGGTGGTCGTCCTCGAGGTCGTGGGGCAGGTCTGTCTGGGTGGTTGGTGTGGAAGGTCTGTAACAGAGCAGGATCAAGGATATCATTCTTGGGAACCCATGAGCGTTCTTCGGGACCGTAGCCCTCCCAGTCCACCAGATACTCTAAAAGACCACCACGGCGCCGGGAGTCCAGAATCTCACGTACAACGTAGGCTGTTCCATCATCCAGAATGAGTGGAAGGGGGGGCTCGACGGCTGCCACGTCAGGTTCTGTGGGAGGAAGAACAGAAGGGTGGTGAGGCTTTAATAGTGAAACATGGAATGTTGGGTGAATTCTCTTGTATTGTGCTGGGAGTTGTAACCGGTAAGTGACAGGGTTGATCTGTTGAAGGATGGTGAACGGGCCAATGAAGCGGGGACTCAGCTTCTTGCAGGGCAGGCGCATCTTGATGTCTCTGGTGGACAGCCCCGGTTGGTAGTTTGGAGCGTGGGAGCGCCGAAGGTCGGCTGTCGTCTTGCGCCTGCGCAGGGCTCTCTGCAGCTGGTGGTGAGCTGAGTCCCATACCCTCTCGCTCTCCCGGAACCAGTAGTCGACAGCAGGAACGTTGGAGGGTTCCCCGTCCCAGGGGAACAGTGGGGGCTGGAAGCCGAGCACGCATTGGAAAGGTGTTAATCCTGTTGTAGCTTGACGGAGGGAGTTCTGGGCGTACTCGGCCCAGCCCAGGTACTGGTTCCAGGAGTCCTGGTGGCCGTGACAGAAGGTACGCAGGAAGCGGCCAATCTCCTGGATCTTCCGTTCCGTCTGCCCGTTCGACTGAGGATGGTATCCAGACGACAGACTGACGGTCACACCCAGGAGGGAAAAGAAAGCCTTCCAGACCCGCGAGACGAATTGTGGTCCTCTGTCTGAGACTATGTCTTCGGGGATTCCGTAGTGACGGAAGACATGGTTGAACATTAACTCTGCTGTGGCCATAGCTGTTGGTAGACCCTCCAGGGGAATAAGGCGGCAGGCTTTAGAGAAGCGGTCTACGACGACCAGAATGCAGGTGTTACCATCAGACTCGGGGCGATCAGTGACAAAATCTACTCCCAGGTGTGACCAGGGTCTCTCAGGAACGGGCAGAGGATGGAGCTTGCCGGTGGGAAGATGGCGTGGGCTCTTGAAGATGGCACACTCCCTGCAGCCCTGCACGTACCTCCTGACATCGTTGGCCATGTTTGGCCACCAGAAGCGCTGTTTGAGCAGCGAGAGGGTTTCATTGACCCCCGGGTGACCAGTGCCAAGTGAAGTGTGAACGGAGTGCAGAAGTGGAGTGCGTCGTGTCCTGGTGATGTAGCGCAAGCCCTGGGGACAACCCGGCGGAGTGCGTGAGGAGGCATTGGAGGAGGGTAAGGTCTCTTCTGACCATTCGATGGGGCTGACGAAAATAGATTCAGGCAGGATGGTTTCGCGTTCTTCATTCTTTTCTTCTGGAGCGTGGAGACGAGAGAGAGCATCGGCTTTCAGGTTCTTTGAGCCAGGTCGGTATGAGATGGTGAAATGGAATCTTGAGAAGAACATCGCCCAGCGGGCTTGGCGAGGGCTGAGTCGTTTGGCGGCTTTCAGATATTCGAGGTTCTTGTAGTCGGTGAGTACTTGAAAAGGATGATTGGCCCCCTCCAACCAATGCCTCCATTCCTCAAGGGCGAGTTTCACAGCCAAGAGTTCACGGTCCCCGATGTCATAGTTCACCTCCGCCGGGTTAAGCTTGCGGGAGAAGAAGGCGCATGGATGGAGCCTACTTGGATTCCCCTGCTGCTGCGACAGGACCGCTCCCACTCCTGTGGTGGAGGCATCCACCTCCATGACGAATGGTAGGTCCGGGTTGGGGTGGACGAGGAGGGGAGCGGTGGTGAAGGCTTTCTTGAGGGTTTCAAAAGCTTCTGTGGCAGGTTGGGACCAGGACAGAGACTTGGGCTGCTTACGGAGGAGGTTGGTGAGTGGGCTGACGATAGTACTGTAGTTCTTGATGAATTGACGATAGAAATTGGAGAAACCAAGGAATCGTTGGAGTTCTTTTATGGTGCTTGGAGCTGGCCAGTTCTGGATGGCAGATACCTTCCCCTCGTCCATCCGGATGCCACTGTGATCAATCACATATCCCAGGAAGTGGACAGAGGGCTGGTGGAAAGAGCACTTCTCTGCTTTCAGGAACAGATGGTATTGCCGTAAGCGTTGGAGGACCTCCGCAACATGGTGGCGATGTTCGGCCAAGCTCCGGGAGTAAATAAGGATGTCATCGATATATACCAACACGAACTTGTGGAGAAACTCCCGGAGCACCTCATGGATGAAATCCTGGAATACGGAGGGGGCGTTGACCAGGCCATACGGCATCACGAGGTATTCGTAGTGACCGGTGGGCGTGACGAAGGCGGTCTTCCACTCGTCCCCCTCGCGTATCCGGATGAGGTTGTACGCGCTGCGGAGGTCCAGCTTGGTGAACACAGTGGCACCGCGGAGATGTTCCAGGGCCGCTGGGACGAGGGGAAGTGGGTATTGGAATTTAACTGTGATCTTGTTTAATGACCGGTAATCGATGCAGGGCCGCAAGCCTCCGTCCTTCTTGGCCACGAAGAAGAAGCTTGAAGCAGCAGGGGAAGTAGACGGGCGGATGTATCCTTGGTTAAGGGCCTCTTTGATGTATTCCTCCATGGCCTTCTCCTCCGGCACAGATAGGGGGTAGATGCGTCCCCTAGGCACTGGCTCACCCGGTAACAGATCAATAGCGCAGTCCCATGGCCGGTGTGGAGGAAGCTTGGAGGCGCGTTGCGGGCAGAAGACGTCACTGAAGGGGGCGTAGTCGGGAGGTATGTCGACGGAGCGTTTTTCCACAGGGCTCTCGATGGAGGTAGCATTGATGGAGAGGTTCTTGGATGGAGAAGATCTTGGAACAGGAAGGTCTGGAAAACAGCTGGAGAAACAGTGGTCACCCCACTTCAGGACTTCGCCCGTGCGCCAGGAGATGGTGGGATTATGGAGCTCCAGCCACGGGCGCCCTAGAACCACGTCAGCGGTGGACTCCTCCAGAACCAGCAGATGGATGAGTTCTTGATGGAAGATACCCACTTGTAGTTGAAGGGGTCCAGCGACACGGCGAACCGTCTTACGGCTCAGGGGTTTGCCCGTGATGGAGTTGATCTGATAGTGAGTCGGAGACGGCGAGGTCTTGAGCCCAAGGAGTCGACAGAGGGCGCCGGAGATGAAGTTTCCTGCTGACCCTGAATCGAGGAGTGCCACCACTGGAACGGAAACATCAGCAGCAGTAAGGTTTACGATTGTAGTGAGTGGTTTCATGTTCTGGATAGAGGGAATGATAGCACTCACCACGGGTCGAGGAGGACGGGTTGGGCATGTAGAGATGACATGCCCAGGCAATCCACAATATAAGCACAGATTCAGGGTCAGCCTTCTTTGTCTTTCTGTGGGTGACAAACGGGAGTTATCCAATTGGTTCGGTGGCTGGTTCTGGAGAGCTGACGGGTTCGGACCGACGGAGGAGAGTGCTGGCTAGTGGCTGGCCCTGGTGCTCAAGGAGACACGACTGCATACGAGAACCCACTCGGATGGCGAGCTGGATGAAACGTTCGATTCCTATGGAGTCCTCGTATGCAGCGAGATGCAGCCGCACGTTGGGTTCCAGACCTTGTCGGAAGGTGGTGATGAGGGCTTGTTCGTTCTATCCGCTGGTTGTGGCGAGCGTTCGGAACTGCAAGGCATAATCGTTAACCGTATTGTTTCCTTGTTTTAAATTATACAATTTCTCACCAGTGGTTGAATCAGTCAGGGGTTTTCCGAAAACTTCTCTGAAGTGAGAAACGAAAGCAGCATAGGATTTTGTAACTGGTCCTTTCTGAGCCCAGAGAGAATCCGCCCATTGGAGGGCCTTACCTTGCAGTTGGGAAATCACGAACGCTATTTTCGCCGTGTCGGTAGGATAGAAGTGCGGCTGCATCTCCAGGACAAACTCACACTGAAGGAGGAATCCGCTGCAGTCCTCCGCCGATCCTGAGAAGGGCGCCGGTTTGGCCATGGGACTGGCGGTGAACACAGGAGAAGCAGCGGTGGTGGTGGATGCGGAAGCAGCCGCGGCGGTGGACACAGGTGACGGTGACGGTGGTTGTGGAGTGAGTGCTCGTCGCAATGCGTCCACGAGCTCTTGGAACGGGTCGTGATGGCTCATGCTGATCGATAGTTGTAATGGTCCGGTCTTCTGTTATGACAGAGACACCGGAGGCAGAGATAAAAGCAATGTTGCAGTTTATTGAAATGATCAGCAGAGAAACAGGTGAGTAGACTGGTGAATACGATGATCTTGAAGGGGAATGAGAGGTAATACTGTCCTTCTCTTTACGATGCAGATGACACTGGAAGGAGACGCTGGAGCTGGCAGACGAACACACTCACACACAGGCAGGTAAGCACACGAGGAGACCAGGAGACGATGGAGACGAAGGAGATAATGGAGACAGGTAAGTATCACTTTGGAGTCCTTGAAGGTAAGCGTACAATAGGTTGTATCACAAACGAGACCGGACAAAGAGTGTGTGTGAGTGTGTGGTATTTATCCTGGTGCTGATGACTGCGGTGATGATGTGCAGGAGGCGGTGATTAGTAGGCTGGTGATTGAGTGCGTGGGTAAGGGAGTGAGTTGGAACCTGACGTGTCTGTGACAACACGCAAACTTTAATCGATAATGAAAATACTTAATACAACCAAAAGGTAAAATAACTATCATAAAGGAGTAGTCAATAGTTAATAATAAATTTAGAGTATTGTAAAATCCAGAGTATTGTATCTAATAGATGAAAATCAAAAAGAATTAAAACATTAAGACATTTGCAGATAAGAGAAAAGAAGCAGAAGCCCAGGAGAGCAAAGGAGAGAAAAGACTAAATTATCAATAACTCAGTCAATATTATACCATAAGCATACAGGGAAATTCCAAACCTACTCAAACTGATGTTTTTGTTAAAATAAAAGGTTAAATGATTTCACCCATTACGTCGTCCACTGGTCCAGTGTCAAAAATAGTTGTTTTAACCCTTAGGGAAGTTTGCAAATGTTAAAAACATCACTTCTGCAATACTTGGCAGGCGTCCAATGTCTAACCACAAACGTGTCAGCGTGACCTGTCACAGCTGGAACACTTAAAGAAGAACTGAACATAACAAGCATACTCTTAAATATAAAATAAGAATAAGGGTACAATAACAAGTAAATACTTGAAAATATGATAAGAACTAGTATATATAAAGTATGAGTAGCCTACATAAATAGGCCTATAGGAAATCAAAAGTGAAACTGATAAATCATAAGCCATAAACGATTAACTTAAATATTAATAAAAATACTGTTCCCATCATAGACTGTAAGGTTCCCATTCAGTCAGTCACGTTCAACGTTACGTCGATACTGACGTAATGGGGTCTCCAAGTTTTTTAAGTCTACGTAGCATACAATGGCAGATTAAAGCCATGTTGAGAATAATAGTATTTAAGATGTTTGCAGAACACAATATAACACTGTTAGTTAAATGGAATTTCTTGTGTAATCTTACTATTAAATGGTAAGTAAGATTAGTAAATATTCTAGAGTATGTTAATTAATTTACTTGGGAAGAGTTATATTTCTTTACTTTTAATAGATTATTAACTTAACTTCAGTTTTCCCTTTAAGTTTGCATTGCAAAAATAAGGCAATCGTTTTCCAAACTTTTTTTAAGTAAACTGAACTTGTTAGAATTTACAGTGTACAAAATTACCCTATGTAACCACAGGCTTTTCCACACCTTAGTAGCATATGTAGGTACTTGTTGTTACATTGTGTAGTACTAAGTACTTTTTATATAATTACATTGTAACACATATGTAACAAGATCTTTTGTTACATCAGTAGGTAGCTGTGTAACGGACTCGCCCTGTTACATAAGTGTAACAGTTGCTGCCTATTACATGTGCATAATTACAATCTGTAAGTACATGCTGTTCCATAACTTAGTTACATATTAAGTACATTTTGTTGCATGTTATTACACCGTCTACTACTAAGTGCTTAACCCTCTGGAGTCTGAGGCTGATTTGGGGCCTGGAGAAGTTTTGATATGCCCTGGCATTTGTGCTTTTTTCAGTTGTTCATAAACATATTAATGGAAAAAGTGTCATTACACTGTATTCAGCACAAACTAGGCTACCATAATATGTGAGGAACATGTATGTACATGTTTGTGTTTTGGAAGGAATAACGTTTATGCGTGGTTATTGAAAAAACAAAAAAAACTTAAGTCACTGAAATAAGGCCAAAAAAATATATTAAATCTGTGTTCACAAGACTTCTGGGTATTGGAGGTTGTAGACTAGAATTTTTACTTAAAAATTATGTAAATAATTATCCTGCCTACTCGTTCATATAAAACAATATATTGATTTAGTTTTTGTAAGACACTTTTTGTCAAGAAATACAGTATGCGTGGAGGCGTGAATCATCATGAATAATGGGTCATTTACACCTGAGAAGACAAAATAATCGCATAATGAGCTGAAATGACTTGCATATTAATGAGGCATTTCAGTCAGGTAGGCTGTGAAAAAACCCTCTGTGGTCATGTCTCAAGCTCATCGTGGTGTATATCAAACACACACACACAAAAAAACAGCAATACTGTGAAATATTATTACAATTTAAAATAATGGTATTCTATTATAGACTTTAAAATATGATGTATTTCTGTGATGCAAAGTGTCTGAACAATTATGTTACCTCTATGGCATTTCATATAGGCTTTTAGCTTAAAAGCATGCACATTTGGCGAAATATTATATGGATTCTCATATGTTTGTCAATTTTATGTTTGTAATATTTATTCAATATTTATTGTCATAATTATGAGCGCTGAATACTGTGTTTTCAATTCACAATCGGAGGGCGCTCTGTGCACCTTTAGTCCACAAATTCATCTAAAGAAGAACAGACATTCCATGAACTAACAGGCTTCCAGAGATCGCTAACTATGAGTATTCAAAACACTTTTGAAGACAATAAATACACGATTGAGATGATGTATGCATGTATTGCCTCAGAATTTACGTCTGAATAGTGCTCACTCCGTGGGCGTGGCCGCATTAGCGGATAATGTGCTGAATCACAGACTTCTGACATGTGTCTCTTTTCATACAGATTACATAAACAGAGAATATTTGTTTTGATTTGACTTACACGATTTAAAACCTGACATTTCAATGTTTTTTTAGACATAAGTCTCATTTTTGTGTCATTAGTATTCACTAAGTTATAGTTCATTTTCTGAGAACTATCAGATTGGACTTCGTTCAGAGGGAGATAACAGATCACGCATCATGTTAGTTTTCTTTATTTTGCAAAAAGCACAACATTTTGTTTTTACTCTGAGTGTACACAAATAAAAGAAGATATTCTATAGTTTCAATTGATATATTACTTATGTCTCTATGACCAAAAATGACGGAGTATTTTAAGTCTGTTTTGCTGCAATGTAAAAAAATATTGCAAAACGCGGCGACGCGTTACCCGACTCCAGAGAGTTAATGAGGAAATTACTCTGTATTATGGACACCGTAAAATAAAGTGTTACCTGAATTTCTACTTAAGAGAGCAAAAACAGCTATTTTAATTGCTTGGACTGGTTCCAACAACAGCAATTTTAATTGCTTTTATTGTTTTTGTTCCGATGGCTGCAGCTCGGACCTCTCTGGCTGGAGGGAAGGCACACTCAGCGGTGGGTGTGACAGTGCGCTGCCACAGGATGGTGCAGCACTCATCCCTGTGTGCTTCAGCTGGTGGATATTCTCAAAGAGCAAGCACGGCGATCAGCGTCTTTTTCAAGATGTCTTTTCGTCCGTGTGTTTCTGGATGCGGTCGTTTCTTGACCTCCTCTGACGGCCACGATCGCTGTCTCACATGTCTGAGTAAACAGCATGCTGAAACAGTGCTCGTGGATGGCACATGCCCTCATTGCGAGGGCATGTCCATGTTGGCGTTGAGATCACGACTATCCTTTTTTAAGGAACCTGACTTTGTCGGTATCACTCATGTCAGCCAGAGATGGCATTCCTGGACCACCAAAAAGGACATTGCACGACTCACTGACCATGCGGTAACCTTTGTCGCACAAAGCACGAGGTCCGTCACGGCACGAAGTTCTTAAAGAACTTGCAGATCGTGACCACCCTCATGCAGGTCCTTCAGAGCCTTGGCCTGATGGACCTGCAACAACGCCATAGTGTGTACGGCAGAAGCGGCTCCCCCTCCAGTTGGAATTAGGGCACTGTTGCGTAGCAACAGCCTGCTCCACAGGGGGGATACGTGTGTAACCCTTCTCTGCACTGCCATCAAGGGTTATTGCAATATTGAGGTGTTCAGTTTTATTTTGATTTTAGAAAATAAATTGATATCTCATCTTACAAATCAATTGTTTCTTATTTTCACTGGCAGTCTCACAGGACAGTTTCTTCAGCATGAGTAAAATACTTAAGTACTGTTAAAATCAGATACTTTAAGACTTTTACTCAAGTTGTATTGGAATTGGTTATGAGTCATTTTCAATGCAATGTATCAGTACTTTTACTCGAGTATGGTTTTTAGGTACTCTTTACAACTCTGAGAAAAATATAGTCTGCGATTTCACCTCAGTTAGCTTACCCATCAAATCAGTAAACACAAATTTTCACTTCAAAGCATGTTGTACTGTGTGACTTATTCTCATGAAAAGTGGCAAGGCTTTATTGGATGCTCACTAGTGCCAGCAGTAAAACTCTACTTGAAGGGGTGTGCATAAGACTGACATGACACCTTTATAATCATGACATGACACACATCATGAATATGAAGGAGGCTTTATGATGTATTGGTTTATGTCAAGTTGTCATAACACAGACATTTCAAACAATGCCATCTTTGCATTAAAATTGACATAACTAAGCGAATGACACTTAATGACAGTTGTCATAAACATGCATATAAACTCTTTCATATTCATGACATGTATCATGCCATGATTATGAAGGGGTCATGTCAGTCTTATGCACACCCCTTCAAGTAAATGTTATGATACAGAGGGGTCGAACACAGATGTAAACAGGTAAGCAGTCTTTATTATAAAACCAGTGAGCAGATATGGCAAGCAGGAATGAACAGATGAGCAATGGTAATGACTGGTGATAGTTACGGTCCTTTTGTGATTGCAGATGACAGAGTCCTTTAACTGGATGGAGCTGGAGAACGTAGGAGACGTAGGAGCACTCACACACAGACGAGGAACACACTGGGAGATCGGGTTACACAGGAGACAGGTAAGTAGCAAGCGGGGAGTCCTTGAGGTAAGCATACAGGTAAGTATTGCTCAACGAGACCGGACAGTGAGTGCAGGGTGTGAGTGCTCTTTATACTAGTGGTGATGAGGGTGATAATGATGAGCAGGTGATGGTGATTAGTATTCCGGTGATTGGGAGCGTTGGGATTGGTGCATGGTGGAGCCTGACGTGTCTGTGACAGTAAAGTGTTACCGCGCCAACTCCTGTCAGAACACGCATAGTGATGTAGTGGTGTAAACCTGTGAGTATAATAAATTATATAGCCTACTACTACTACTCATAATAGCAAGAATGAGCAATTAAAGACCTATTAAGATCATTTTAGGCAAAAAGGCTGAAAAATCACAAATAAAGTCAATAATAAAGATTTACTGGTTTATCACTTCTGACCAAAAGGTGGCTGTAATGTGTTCGTGAATAAGGAAGGAAGAGGACAGGGCCGGCTTGACTGCGGACTGCTATATTTATTAATAAATCTTCACTCCAAAATAATACAGGGTGCACAAAACAGAAACACAAAACAGTCATAAACAAAATAACTTTCACTCCAGTAAGGTCCCAACAGTCCTGGGTAGATCCAGCAGTCAGCAGTCCTTCTCTCTCTCACACGCTCCTGTTTCTCCTGGCGTTTTATACTCTCTCCCTGCCAATTACTGAAACAAGAGACAGGTGTTCATCATTTGCGTTTAACCCACTCACTCACCGCGTGTCTCCCGACTCTCTCTCCCGTTGCAGACTTTGCTGAACCACGCCCCCCTCGCCACATACCCCCACTGCCCGACTCAGGCCGGGGAGCCATCCGATACCAACGAGTGATCCGCGTGTTGGTATCCTTCATGCGGTGGAGCCACTGCAGAGGAGCGTGGTCCGAACAGAGGGTGAATTCCCGTCCCAGGAAATAATAGTGGAGGGTGAGGACGGCCCACCTGATGGCAAGACACTCTTTTTCCACGGTGCTGTACTTAGTCTCTCTCTTAGAGAGCTTGCGACTAATGTACAGCACCGGCCGTTCCTCCCCCTCTATCTCCTGGGACAGGATGGCACCCAGCCCCCTGTCCGATGCGTCAGTCTGCAACAGAAAAGGGAGAGAAAAATCAAGAGAGTGTAATAATGGCCCGCTACATAGAGCAGCCTTCACCTGGGTAAAAGCCTGCTGGCACAGCTCCGTCCACTGGACCGTATCTGGTGCCTCCTTTTTAGTAAGATCAGTCAAGGGGGTGGTGAGGTCACCTCAAGACAGCCCTCAAATGCTGCATATGCCACTGCCAGTCATTACTAAATATAATAATATCATCCAAATAAGCAGCAGCATATGCAGCATGGGGCCATAAAATCTTGTCCATCAGCCCGAACAGCCCAAACGGGCCGTACCGAGCCGATCAAGCAGTTCGTCAACCCGTGGCACTGGATATACGTCGAATTTCGACACAGCGTTCACCTTGCGATAATCCACACAGAACCGCACTGAGCCATCCGTTTTAGGAACCAAAACTATCGGGCTCGCCCAGTTACTGCTGGATTCTTCTATTACCCCCATTTCAAGCATCTCTCCTAATTCTGCCGGAACTACCTTTTTCTTGTGTTCAGGCAAGCTATACGGCCGGCTGCGAATCACCACGCCCGGCTCGGTCTCGATGTTGTGCTGAATGAGGTTTGTATGGCCAGGTAGGGGAGAAAACATGTCAGCAAACTCTGCTTGTAACTTAGCTAAATCAGCGAGCTGGGAGGGTGAGAGGTGATCTCCCCCTGGGGCCAGAGCGAGAGATTGTTTTTTTATATTCGCCTCCGGCCCGAGATCATCCTCTCCACTAATCACCATCGCCAGCATCACTGATTCTGCCTCATTCCATTTTTTAAGGAGATTGAGGTGGTAAATCTGACGTGCTTCTCTCCTATCGGACCGTATTACCTCATAATCGAGCTCTCCAACTTGCCATGTGACCTCAAATGGTCCTTGCCACTTTGCAAGTAATTTAGAACTTGACATTGGAAGTAATACAAGCACTTTATCTCCTGGTGAAAATTTGCGCAAATTAGTCCCCCTGTTATACAGCTGGCTCTGTTTGTCCTGAGCTTGTAACAAATTCTCCTAAGTGTGGAGTTTTGTTCTCAAGTACAGCACATACTGAATTTCGTTTTTAGACTGAGATGGTCCATCCTCCTAAGTTTCTCTTATGGCATCCAACACCCCGCGGGGGTGTCGTCCATAGAGAAGCTCGAAGGGGGAAAACCCATAGAGGCTTGCAGGACTTCTCGCACAGCGAACAACAGGGGTTCTAACCATTTATCCCAATTTTTGGTGTCTTCCTGAAGGAATTTACGAATCATTGATTTAAGCGTGCAATTAAAACGTTCGACCAGCCTGTCAGTTTGTGGGTGAAAGTCGCTGGTATGAATCGATTTAATGCCCAATAATTCGTAAAGTTTGCGTAACATACGTGACATAAACGCCGTGCCCTGATCAGTGAGGATTTCTTTTGGAATCCCCACTCGGGAGATTAAACTAAACAGTGCATCAGCAACACTCTTAGCGGAGATGTTGCAGAGAGCCACTGCTTTGGGATATCGTGTTGCATAATCCACAATGACTAATGCAAAACGATGTCCTCTTGCTGATCGCTCTAATGGCCCGATGAGGTCCATACCAATTCTCTCGAATGGGACCTGCATTAATGGGAGAGGGCGCAAAGGCTCTTTTGGAGCGGCCGGTGGATTCACCAACTGACATTCAGGACAAGATGGGCACCACCTGCGCACGTGAATGCCCGGCCATGAGGCGATTTAGTGTTGTCGTTTGACCTAAATGCCCAGCCATTGGATTAGAATGAGCCGCTTGGAAAAGCATTCCCTTCGGCTTCTTGGAACTAATAACTGGGTTGTATCTTCTTTTGTCTGAGTGTCTTGGGTCACTCGATACAACCGATCTTTTATTATAGCGAAATACGGATAGGTGAGCGGTCGTTCAGGCTGGAGAGGCTGACCGTCGATGGTACGGACCTGTTCAAAGGCGTGTTTTAATGTCTCATCCTGAGATTACTCCAGGGGAAAATCATCGCGCTCAGAGAGAATTAGTCTCTCAATTGCACTCTGTTCCCCTGAAGCATTACTCAGTGGTCCCCGATCAGACTCTCCCACCTGCACTTGCGCATACAATCTGTGCATAAACACCCCAATAATTCAGTAAACGCTGGCCAATTCGTTCCCAAAATCAACAGATACCGGAGGTGCGGATTAACTGCCACCTCAACACTATGCTTTTGACCCCGGAATTGAATAATGACCGGCACTATAGGATATTCCACCACATCCCCGTGCACACACTTCACCTTAACCATGCGGCTTATATCCAATGCCCCAGATTGAATCAGGCTTTGGTGTATCGAGGTTTTGTTACATCCTTCCCTAATACATCAAAACAGACAAAAATCTCTCTCTATTCATCATCCACACTATTTCAAAGATTAACATTTCTAATACTTTATTTTGATTAAAATACTCTTTATATTCAGTCAGTTTTATCATGTCACATTTAATCATTTTACTCCATTATACTATGACAAAAACAGAATATAATTTTAGCCAACAAAAACAAACATTAACATTTAAAAAGTCATTTTTATTCATTTGGGGGAAAAAAATTCCACTTGTTCATTGTAAAAAATTACAAAAAATTGCTTATAAATCTCTCATTATGCATTGTCACCAATTCAGTATTTTTAGGTTTTATATTTCTTTTTGGAATTGATCATTCATAGGCCTTATTTATGTGAGCTTATGTTCCTCAGTTTTTTTTAAAAAAACAAACAAACATTATTTGTGTAGAATTTTGTCAATTTTACATAAAATATGAAAAAAATGCAGTTTATCACACTAGTGTGCTGTAATATTTAACCAGGAAGTTACATTTAATACGCTGAGAACATCTAGTGGATTTAAACAGCACTAAAGTCTCTGCACTCTATATTTGGAAGAATTTCACTAACTTGTCTTAAAAAAAAAAAAAAAAAAAGCTAAAAATATTCAAACACAGTTTGACGCAGGGGCGTTTCTAGAGTTTGATCAGCACTGGGTCACTGGCCTCCAAAAATATTCCCAAAGTCAAAATTTGTATGGGGGTACAGTAAACATTTTTTAGGTACCCAGGTGAAAAAAGTACACTTCTATAATGTACAAAATGAGTGCGAAAAAATAGAGCAGCTAGACTACTAACAACTTTATCAATACATGTACATTTGTACATAAGTAAAAATGAAAAACATACTTGTTTTTACAGACTTACAGACCAGTAGGTGGCGGCAATTCACATCTTATTTGGTCATTGAACCATTCATTCAAATCTTTTTATTCAAAAACGTTCATTCAGGAACAAAACATGTTGCTCGAAGAAGCACAACGGTTCTGATGTCTCAGTACTAGCAGCAAATGTAGGTGGGGGGAGTAAATGAACAGCGTGTGCAACTGGATGGGTGAAATGCAGAGCACAAATTCAGATATGGGACACCATACTTGGCTACACGTCACATCACGTCACCTCACGTCACATCACGTCACTTTCCCTTTTCCTTTAGACCCACTGAAGGACTGGGACTATTTAAACTGAAAAGAACATTAATATTTGAAGGACTAAGACCTTCTGAAATGATAATTAATATTTGTTCACCAAACAATGTGTAACAGGATATACAACAATTTAGGATCTTTATTATTAACTTTTTACAAGGTCATTGAACAAAACATGAGACATGGAACATTGAAAAAGTAAACTATTTGCAAAGGGGAAAAGTGGAGCAGATTGGGCATTTTCAATTAATTAAGCAGAGCTTCACGCTGTTGAGGTGAATTGTGGGATTGACAGTGGGTCAGAGAAACCACACTCCTTTCACAAGACTCCTCCTTATTTCATATAGAGTATCATTTAATCACAGACGTTTAGGTTACACAAGCCCATATGCGCACAATCATGTTTCAGTAGCATTGCCACTTTGCATGGGCATGAAAACTTTACAAATTAAATTTAAACATGAAATGAGAAGTGAGAATGGGTGTGAAGTGTTAGACAAAAATGCTAAATAAGAAGTTAATTATAATATACAGCAACAATGCCATTCAAATTTAAATTAAATGAAGCATACCATACAAAGGCTAAAATGACAAATAGGAGAACAGGGCTAGATGTCTCAAAAGCTACATCTCAGTATAATGTTTATAGTCTAGAAGTGTTTTAGGTTTCATATATATAGTTAAAAACTCATATTTAATAATTTTGTGAATTATTTGTGTTTGTGAAACAGTTATTACCTTTTTTTGTAGTCAAAGTTATGTCTACACAGAAATTGACTGAAATAAACAGAAAAATATTGAGGGGGAAAAAAAATGTGAGAACTATTCTACCCTATATGAAAAACACTTGACATTTGCAAATATTAAAATTACATTTCATGTAGCATAAACATTTCAGTATAAATTTGACCATTACAATCTTACACTCATATGATATAATAGCTGACAGGCACATATACATATAAAAAGATAGGAAAGTTCAATATTATTGGCACACAGAAACAGCATCAATTTATTAAAACCAACAATCAGAAGGATAACATATTTGTAAAGTATGTAAAATCAAAAGTTCATGTTATGAGACTCAAATATTTGTCCCTTTCATTTCTGCTAAATATACTAATATTTGTGCCTTGGAGACAGAAAGGCTAAATGATGACTGAATTTTATTTTTGGGTGAACTTAAACTAAACATGAAAGGCAGACATTATGGCACATATTGGGTCTAATGTGACAGCTTATGAAGATCCAAATTAAATATCCCAATTCTTTTCATGTTTTCTTAATTTATGTTTCTTATTTGAATTAGCAACAATTTTGACTGCTCTTTTTGTAATGTGTGTTCATGAGCCTCTTTCAAACATTTTGTACTTTAAAAAGAGGGAACACCTGCTAATTCAGTGTGAAGTGACTTCTCAGAGACCACTCTCTGTAGAATCTGCTCCACCTCTTGGTTGTCTCTCACTCTGTGTCTCTGCTGTTTGTCTCCAGCATGATAACAGTTGACTTGGACACCACTCGCATTTTTTACTAATCCAGCAGTCATAAATGCCCACAATGAGGATCACCAAGACACTGAAGACAGTGATCAAGATATAACCTGCATACTGGGAGAAAAAAAAAAATCTCACGTGACACAAGAGAACAAATCTTATTGATTCTCACACATCAATCTAGCACATTTGAGCTTCCATTTATCATATGATGTGCTCAATGTAATTGTGTTGTAAGTGTGTGAATAAAAGCCTAAATTAAATCTGTTCATCATATAAGCAATAAAATCCTTTCACAAGACTTGGATTAAACCACGTAATTCCTATGGATTACTTTTTTACAATGTTATCTTGTATATTTTTGATGTCTTAAAACAGGGGTGCCCAATAGGTCGATCGCAATCTATCTGTCGATTTTCTTTTTTTTAAGTGACCAGGCATGATTTTTGTTAATTCTGATGCAATAAAAAATATCTAGGATGATCATTCATGCCGTCCAAGAGCTCCAGTCCTTACAAAAAATAAATAATCCAAGTTCATTTTATTAAGTATGCTTAAAGGTACAATTTGTAAGACATTCGCAGTAAAATATCCAAAAAACACTAGGCTAGTGTTATATATTTTGTCCAGCTGATTACTAACAATATCTCTAATGTTTTCAACTACTTGTAAATCATGAGAAAATTCCCATTCTAAACAGTGACACAGGGCAGTGCAGTCGCCTGTCAATGACGTCAGTTACCCTTTGTTACCGCCTTTACTGACGTAGAAACCACATGACAACAGTGTCGTGGACAAATGCGGAAGTAGTGTCTAGCGTCCAGCAAACCACTAGCTTGCTTCAAGCAGTTCCTTATTTACTTCTTGCACGTTTTATGGTGGATTGTGTTACTTATTTATGGAACATTACTGTTTACCATCTGCCGCTGGTTCTGTCGACAAGGACAGCTCCCGTAAACGTAAGCGTCAGGCCAACCAAACGACCCAAGAAGAGTTTGGGTCAAGAGGAGAGAAAGAGCGAGGATCAATATCGGTGTTGCATTTTCTAGATGGAGAGAGCTTCGCAACAAACTTCACCTAGAAAGAGATGCCGATCTCGCTTGTGTTTTACTCGACAGGTGAGTTGTTTTGATTCGTATCTTTACAGAAAACGTATGCCATTATAACGATCAACACGATTAGTATTATGGGGCATACACGGCAAACGCGGGGCATCGTGTCTCTAGACCCGCGCGAGGACGCGTCTGATCCATAGTCTGATCGCGTCTTTGCATTGACTTTGTATGTAATCTACTCGCGCAAATCGTTGAACTCGCGTTTGCTATGTATGCCCAATTATTGTGTTTGAATGTACACGAGTGTATATATTTGTTGAACAAGTGGTAATCGTTTTCATATCATCTGACTAAACAGTAATCAATTATTTTGATAATTTACTGTCAAACTATATTTGCTGTATTGTATTGCAATATAGCATGATGCAATATGTAATGGTGGCATGTGAAAATTGTCTTTTTCAGACACTTACGAAATCCAGTATTGGATAGATTTTGTTAGTTACTGTAGCAGCTACAGTGTAGTTATCATAATTTTACATCATAACCTCACAATAAAAATTGTGCTGTCAATACATATGATACATATGGTAAAGCGGAAGCAGCGCTGGTGATTGTGGCATAATAAAAGTCCCGCTGCTCGTGAGGCGTGTGTTGCTCAATCACTCCAGCACCTCGTTCAGCTCCCACAACACTCAGCCCTGCTCTGCTTCATACTACAGTAACGTTAATAATCGCATCCATTAACATGTTTTCTTCCCAAGTCCTATTGCACTGTCTGTTGAGGTGGAGACCACATGTCCCAAGATTCCACACTCAAACTTGCCGTCATCAAGCTACGCCTTTGTTTTGAATAGGCCTCTAGCCACCTCAAGCGGATAAAATTATTACATACTGCATTTTTAAGTAAAGTTCAAGTATTTTTAAGTATACTTTATGTAGTAAGAATACTAATATCAGTTTACTTGTATACTTGTAAAGGCCAATTTACTCCACACAAACAAATGCCAACAAACAAGTTGGCCACTGGATTTAGAATTTTATGTAAAATAACTGTCATGACTCTAACAGACACCAACAAACACTGACTGAACAGGCTTATGCAATCGAGCCGGTCCCTCCAGTCAGGGGTTTACAGCCCCTACTTCATTGTACCCAAGAAGGGCGATGGGCTGCAGCCAATCCTGGATCTGCGTGTCCTGAATCGGTCTTTTCACAGGCTGCCATTCAAGATGCTTATGCAAAAGCGCATTTTCGAATGCATCCGTCCCCAGGATTGGTTTTGCAGCTATCAACCTGAAGGACGCGTACTTTCATTTCTCAATTCTGCCTCGACACAGACCCTTTCTACGGTTTGCGTTAGAGGGTCGGACATATCAGTACAAAGTCCTACCCTTCGGGCTGGCCCTGTCGCCCTGTGTCTTCACGAAGGTTGCGGAGGTGGCCATTGTTCCGCTCAAGGAACAGGGTGTTCGCATTCCTCAATGACTGGCTCATTCTGGCCAGCTCGTGGGAGCAGTTGTGCAAACATAGGGACATGGTGTTAGATCACCTCAGCCGATTGGGTCTTCAGGTCAACTGGGACAAGAGCAAACTCGCCTTTTTCAGGGGCTCCTGAGGCATATGGCATCCACAGCCGCAGTCACACCACTCGGATTTTCTTCACATGAGGCCGTTTCAACACTGGCTCCACGGCTGGGTCCCAAAATGGGCGTGGCAGCGCGGTACATTCTGTGTCCCTGTGACACCGAACTGCTGTCGCACCCTCACTCAGTGGTCGGACCCTTCGTTCCTGCGGGCAGGAGTTCCCCTTGAACAAGTGTCCAGGCATGCTGTGGTCTACACAGATGCTTCTGCTACCGGGTGGGGAGCCACGCACAACGGGCATGCAGTATCAGGTCTGTGGATGGGGCCTCAACTGCATTGGCATATCAATTGCCTCGAGTTGCTAGCAGTAAGTCTTGCACTGGGCTGCTTCAAGGAGCTGTTGACAGACAAGCACGTAATGGTCTGCTCGGACAGCACTGCGGCCATTACATACATCAGCCATCAGGGTGGTCTACTCTCCCGTTGCATGTCACAACTCGCCCGTCATCATGTTCAGGTAGATCTGTTTGCCTCCCCAGACACTGCCCATTGCCAGTTTTTTTATTCCCTCAGCATTCACGGATGCTCTGGCACACAGCTGGCCCTGGGGCCTAGGCAAATATACGTTTCCCCCTGTGAGCCTTCTCGCACAGCTCCTGTGCAAAGTGAGGGAGAACAAGGAACAGGTCTTGCTAGTGGGCAGTCATTTCCCGTGGAAATCCACCATGTCGCTCTTATTATAAAATATTATTACTGGCTTACCGTTGTGAATCAAGCTAAGATAATGAGATAGTTTTGAACACTGGATGGTTATATACTTGCTCAAAAATTGATTTTAGATCATTTTTAACCAAAAAAAGTTAACTACTGCAGCTTTAATTGACACACAAGGGTTAAATATATCTGAATTAAATTCAAATACCCAAATAAATACTGAATCAACGGAGTAAAGACTATTTTAAGCGAAAAATACTTCCTAGCAGTGATCGGTAGCTTACAGAAATTACTTTCATCAGCAAACAAGTGCCAGAGTGGGGCACATTTTCAGCCTAGGAGCATTTTCAACCACCACTGAATCTGATAGTTCACATGTGTTGGTTAAGTGTTCAAATGAATTCATTGCCAAGTGCAATGAGTAAGGTGCAATCCTATCTACAATAAATGTGGAATACAAACAACTTGAGGATGAGCAATGGCTTTTAGATTTGGCTTTTTTGACTGACCTGACTAACATGCTAAGCAATCAAAATTTACAGCTGAAAGGTAAGAGAAGATAGTGGTCAACAGGAACAGCTCAGTTAATGCTTTCAAAATAAAACTACAGTCACAGCTGCAATGCCACAAATTAGGGAACTTACAAAACATTGCATTTGAGCTGCAACCAAGGGACCAGAATGTTTTCAGAACTTCTAGCAAGGTTCTCTCAAAGTTATGATCAAGCATTTTTCCAGTAACATTAAGAGAATGTTTGTTCAAAGTTTTGATCTTTAATGTTCTCAAAATATTAGCACAAATCTATAATACTAATATACTTATTTAAATGATGATAATAAGATATCAGGAAAAGTTTATACAGTATATGATACTTACCTGAGAATTGTAAATATATTTGCGAGTCAAATCTCGTAGCTCTGTCTCGTTTTGTATCTTTTCAGTTTACACCAAAACATGTTGAGCTCCTCATCAAACACATAAACTCCCTTCCAGTGTGTCATGCCACATGCAACATATTTACCATCAAGTAACAAGATGAGGATCCATATGACAGGTGGAATCAGACAAGATGCAAAAGCTTTAGGACAGTTCTGGTGAGCATTCAAAGGGTTCTGCTGATCATCTGAAGAGTTCTGCTGAGCATTCAAAGGGTTCTGCTGATCATCATCATTTGGCTCTGCACAACAACCACTGTATTTATGTTTAAAAGGCCTTACAAGGAGGAATATTAAAGTAAAAGTAAGAAGAGCAGGTCCAATGAAGATGGACGCTGTTAGCAGTGCATTCATCTCGAATATGCATGGGCATAAAAAAAATTCTAGTTCAACCAGCTTCTCCAATCCAATTAACAAAAGACTCAACGGTAAAGATGTAAAAATAGCAGTTCCTTTCAGATATACCAGTAAATTCTTTAAAAAATCAGGATGCGGTGCCATCTTCTGAGAGAGAGTTCACAATTTGTACAGATTCTTTTAACAAAAAAGAAAACATTATTCACATCATTAAATATAAACTTCTAGTCTCTATAATCAATATAAATAAAGTTACATGAATTTATGTTTTTAACACGTAAAAAAAGTTACCTCAGGTTTTTAAACTCTTTGTACAGGTGATAATATGGTGTTGCGTGTCAGAATGTGTTCTTTTCTTTGTCCTTCTCTTTATTCTATTTTCATGTGTGACTACTTGCCATTGATCAGCTCTGTTAATCTAAATAAGCAACAATAGGTTTCACATTTCCATCTAAATCAGTGGTTCCCAAACACATTCTGTAGCCTCCCCAGCATTTTACATGTCTCCTTTGTCTGACACACCCATTTCAGGTCTTGCAGTTTGGACTAATGAGCTGATGATCTGAATCAGGTGTGTTTGATCAAGGAGACATGGAAAACATGCAGTGTTGGGGAAGCTCCAGGAATGTGTTTGGGAACCCCTGAACTAAACAAATTAGGCTATGGCCTACAGCCACCCAGTGTATCTTGATATTCTCATAATTTGAAAAAAATCTTATTTGTGCTGTTTCATAATAACATATTACTATGTAAAAAATATTTACATTTTTCAAAATAAAATAGGGTATGATGCATGTATAATGCATTATAAAGGTATTCATAATGTACAATATAATGCATTATACTGTATCTTTTCTTAAATAATTGTAACCAAAATTACAATTGATTTGATTTATCAGACAAGATTTAAAAAACAAAACGTACAAGGATTGTTCATATAACATTTCAAAACTGTCAAGGATAATATACACACACACAAAAAAGCCAAAGGCTTATTTCTATTGTGGTCCTCTATGTTTACAAAATGTAAAAACAGATCATATATGTAGAGAAATCACCACCAAGTTCAACACCTGACAATACGTCACCTTTATATTAATAATAAATAGTCATTTTTTAACTTCCTTTCTCAAAAACACTTTAAACTTTTATCTGCTTTATACAACAAGTTGAATCATTCCAGGCAATAGTATATAAAAAATCCATCCCCATTAAACTCTTAATTCTACAAGGATAAATATCAGTGCTATTCCACCTGTAGAATGACTACATTTCTCACAAATACATAATACTATGGAAGCCTGTTTCTATGGAGCCCCTAAAGGGACATGGTGGTGGAGAATATTTGGAATAAGAGGAAAAAATATTTTTCAAAGCTTTTGCGTTCTCTCGCAAAACTTTTGTGAGATCTGACAAATTCTTCCTGTTTAACTTCCCCCTGGCAGTGGTTCAGAAAGCTTTTTTTTTTTTTTTTTTTTTATAAATAGAGATCATTCTCCCACAATTCTGAAAACAAAACATTAAACAAATACACAAAATGCCATGTAATTTAGCTGAGGTTCTGTCAGAATGTTCTATTTAATGTTATAAATTAGTCTCTTTTATAAATATCTAAAATGTTAGGGTTTATAAGTTTATAACAAAAAGGTTACAGCAGGTTTTTAAACTCTTTGTACAGGTGATATGGTGTTGTATATCGTGTCAGAATGTGTTGTTTTCTCTTTTTCCTTCTCTTTATCCTATTTTCAGTTTCATGTGTGACTACTTGCATTGATCAGCTCTGGTAATTTATATGGTGTTTCCTGACAAAGCAAATTTAAAGCAGATAGCAGATAGTCATCTAAACAAATTAGGCTATAGCCGACAGCCATCCAGTGTATCTTTATATTATCATAATTTGAGATATATCCTTATTTGTGCTGTTTCATAATAACATGTTACTATATTAAAAAAAATATTTACAATTTTCAAAATATAATGGGGTATAACTTGGGGAAGGAGCTGATAGAGGCTGGTTTAAATAAACTTGATTTAAAATTGTAAAAAAAAAAAAGATTAACAAATAAATGCTTCTACACAATATTAACTGTTGTACATGTTTTCATTCAGTGTTACAACAATGAGGGTGATTTTGCTAAGTACGGCATCTTTTTTGAACAATATTCGGTAACACTCTATTTAAAGCCTTTATGAATAATGCATTATAATGGTATTCATAATGTACAATATAATGCATTATACTGTATCTTTTCATAAATAATTGTAACCAAAGTTACAATTGATTGATTCATTAGACAAGATTTAGGAACAAAACCAGCAACACTTGTGGCGTGGAGGGGTCGAAAACCCTCCAACCGTTAGTCTGCCATGAGTGAAAGATGGAGAGGAGGAGCGCTAAAGTAAAACTTTGTCCTCTACTCAATATTACGTTTCGCTTGGAAATACGTCACAATACTGGAGAAAAGTCGTTTGCAACTTCCGTGCCACACGTGATTAAGTTAGCTGTTAGCTGATACAGACTCTCTTATCTCCCTATAATAATACGATTTCTGACTGATGCACACTCAACAGCTAGAGAATACCCATGATGCACTGTGAGAGTCACGTGCTGAATGAATTCCCGCGTCTCGCCAGGAGATGGCGCCCACAGCTGAATTAATCATCCATTAATTTTCCAAACCGTGCTGGTCCAACATAGTATAAATTCCTTTTTAAATTGGTCATTAAATTGTTTAACTAAGGTTTGTAGGCTACATGCTAGTTTTCATGGCAGAGTTTAAATATTACTACTGGATTATTTACTACATTACTACGGGAGCTGCCAGTTTGCTACATTTTAAATTATTAAACAGCAAGCACAAACTATGCGAAATTGGCAGCCCTTCTGCCGCAGTCAACTCAGTTTCATTCACTCCTTCAAATGGAATATATTAGTAGAGTAATGTAGGGAATAGTGAATGAGGTATAGGGGGCGATTTTGAACACAGCATGAGATATGCTTCAACTCCAGTAATTAATTTGTGTCGGGTGTGCAAATAACATGAAAAATCAAATGGGATTACCAAACCTTTATAATGAAATAGTGATCGCGATATGAATCCAATCCGTGGAACTTGATTGGGTAAAATGTCCTTGAGTGTCCATTTGGAAAAACAAAAAACAGTAGGCCTTTTGTCCACATAAGCATTAAATGCATGAAATATTGATATATTATCCATTGTTTACATCACATTTCTACTGAATGACCTGCTCTCATCATTCTTCAAGAAATAATGCTACCTGAGCAGCGTTTATGATCTAAAACTGTATATGATCGAATCTCACAAACAAATGTTTTTCAAAATAATGTGGCAGTTTTAGTTATAATATCCAAGCAGTGCTGTCAGAGTTTTATATCCTCCCACCATTGTCATTGTAGTATATCTCAGGAACAAAACTTTTAGCCGATGCTACGATCCAACAACGTATGTTCTGTAACTTCCGCATGCGAGCAAATGTAGGCTACACAGATGTACATCTGTCTCAAGTCTCGACCATTAATGCAGCAAGCCATATTATTTTATAATTGTATAAAATAATCCAGGAAAAAAAGCACAAATTAAGGGCTTTTGTCACAGACACGCCAGGCTCCAACATCCACCAATCACAGCGCACACCTTCCCCGGAGTACTGATCACCGCCACCTGCACCTCATCAACTCACTCATCACCAGCACTACTTAAGACACTCAAACACACAGTCACATTGTCCGGTCTCGTTCCCACCTAAGGACTTACCTGAATGCTTACCTCAAGGACTCTCCTCGCTACTTACCTGTTTCCCTTGTCTCCAAGTTACCTCCAATGTTTCCAGTCTGTGTGTGAGTGTTGTCTGCCTTCCTCGTCTCCATTCTGCTACCGCCATTCTCCATTGTCACTCTGCAACAACAAAGGACAGTATCATTCTCAGTATCTTTCATCATTCACAAACTTTGCATCTGCATACTCACCTGTTGTCACTATTACCTCTGCTTGTGTTCAATAAACATCCTGTTAACCTATCTTCTGTCTCCTGGCTGGTCCTACTGTAACAGAAGACCGGACCAAAACAGCGGAAAACAAGCATGAGTCAACCCGATCAGTTCCAGGATTTGGTGGACGCATTGCGTCTCACATTCGCCACTCATCCACCACCGTCAGCACTCACCTTCACTTCAGCAAACTTCTTCAGCACTTCTTCACTGCCTGTGTACGCCAGTCCCATGGCCAAACCGGTGCCCTACTCTGGTTCGGCGGAGGAGTGCAATGGATTCCTCCTGCAATGTTCCCTGACCCTGGAGATGCAACCGCACCTGTTCCCCAACGACTACACCAAGGTAGCATTTGTGATCTCACAATTATCTGGCAAGGCACTTCAATGGGCAGATTTCATTTGGTCACAAAATAACCCTGTGCTTCAGTCATACTCCAGCTTCGTCGATCACTTCAGAGAAGTTTTCGGAAAACCCTCATGGGATTCATGTATTGGTGAGAAAGTTTATAGTTTGAAGCAAGGAAAGATGTCTGTTAACGATTATGCCATTCAATTCAGAACACTCGCTGCCAGAAGCGGATGGAATGAACAGGTGCTCCTGACGACATATCGCCAGGGTTTCGATCTTCTACTGGTCACACGTCTTCACGTGATGCAAATTCGCAGGTCAGAGTTCACCAAACTTGAACTTTGGAACGCAGCGAAATGTGGAATTTTTCCACACGAGCTTGCGTATCAGGTCTGATGCATTCGCATGCGTTTGAATGGAAGTCAGTAGAACGAAAAGTGCAGTGTGACCACACCTTAAGTGTACAAGGTCTCTGTGCGTGACAAATTTTTAGGATCACGAATACGAACAAACGCATAGCCTACGAAATTTTTAGGCCTTTGCACACTGAGTCCGAAATTTTTTCATGTGTTTTTTCATATTCGTGATCCTAAAAATTCATCACGTACAGAGACCTTGCACACTGAGTCCGATGTGTATTAATGAATCCGTTGCAAAAAACCCCCATCACAAAACAATACAAAATGGAGTCTTCAAGCAGTGAACATGATTTAGTTGTCCTCTCTCTTCTTAGAAAAAAAAAAGATGAAATATTGGGTCCTTCCAATCCCGAGATTGCATAGAGAGAAAGGAGAGTTCACCTCATCTGTCTTTATGTTCGGTCTCTTTGTATTTCACGGCTCCTGAGGGCCGAGGACCCTGACGTTGTGGTGGTCTTCCTCTTCCACGAGGGGCAGGTCTGTTGGGATGAGCAGCGTGGAAGGTGTCCAGCAGGTTAGGGTCAAGAATGTCATTATGTGGAATCCATGAGCGTTCCTCTGGGGCGTAACCTTCCCAGTTCACTAGGTATTCGAGCTGACCACCACGGTGCTGGGAGTCCAAGATCTCACGCACCTCATATGCAGCTCCGTCATCCAGTAGAAGTGGAAGGGGGGGCTCGGCTTCGGTCACAGAGAGAGGAACAGAAGGGTGGTGAGGTTTAAGGAGAGAAACATAGAAAGTGGGGTGAATGCAATACTCAGGAGGTAATTGGAGGTATATTCATTCGATGCTGGGAGATCGGTGACAAAATCTACTCCTAGGTGTGACCAGGGTCTGTTTGGAACGGGCAGAGGAAGAAGCTTGCCGGATGGTAGATGGCGTGGGCTCTTCGAGATGGCGCAGTCCTTGCATCCCTGCACGTAGGAGGAGGCATTGGAGGAGGGCAGAGTTTCTGCAGACCAAGTGATGGGGTTGACAACAATCTGCTCTGGGAGAATGGGTTCAGGTTCCTCTGTATTTTCTTCTGGAGCATGAAGTCTTGATAGAGCATCTGCTTTGACATTTCTGGAACCAGGTCGATAAGCGATGATGAAGTTAAAGCGTGTGAAGAACAGCGCCCAACGGGCCTGTCTGGGGTTGAGTCTTTTAGCGGATCTGAGATACTCAAGGTTTTTATGGTCCGTATGGACCAGGAAGGGATGTCTAGCTCCCTCCAACCAATGCCTCCACTCCTCGAGGGACAACTTGACTGCAAGAAGTTCTCGGTTGCCGATGTCGTAGTTTATCTCCGTCGGGTTGAGCTTGCGGAAGAAGAAGGTGCATGGATGGAGGCAGCTCGGATTCCCCTGCTGTTGTGAAAGGACCGCTCCTGCTCCGGTTGTGGAGGCGTCCATCTCCACTACAAATGGCTTGTTGGGATCAGGGTGTACCAGGAGAGGAGTGGTGGTAAAGGCTTCTTTAAGGGTGTTGAAGGCCTCCGTGGCAGCTGGGGTCCAGGACAGAGACTTGGGCTTGTTGCATAGGAGATTCATGAGTGGGTTTGCAATGGAGCTGTAGTTCTGAATGAATCTTCTATAAAAGTTGGCAAATCCGAGGAATCGTTGGAGTTCTTTTACTGTAGTTGGAGTGGGCCAGTTCTTAATGTCTTCCACCTTCCCCTTGTCCATCCGGATGCCACTGTGGTCGATGTGATACCCAAGGAACTGCACTGAGGACTGATGGAAGGAACATTTCTCGACTTTGAGGAAGAGCTGGTATTCTCTCAGGTGTTTCAGGACCTCCGCAACGTGGTGGCGATGTTCAGCCATGCTCCGGGAGTAGATCAGGATATCGTCAATGTATACCAGAACGAACTTGTGGAGAAACTCCCGGAGCACCTCATGGATGAAATCCTGGAATACGGAGGGGGCGTTGACCAGGCCATATGGCATTACCAGATATTCATAGTGGCCAGTGGGCGTGGCGAAGGCGGTCTTCCACTCGTCCCCCTCGCGTATCCAGATGAGGTTATACGCATTGTGGAGGTCCAACTTGGTGAACACAGTGTCACCGCGGAGATGTTCCAGGGCCACTGGGACGAGAGGAAGGGGATATTGGAACTTAATAGTTATGGAGTTGAGTGCTCGGTAGTCTATACAAGGCCGCAAGCCTCCATCCTTTTTGGCCACGAAGAAGAAGCTGGAAGCAGCAGGGGAAGTAGATGGATGTATGTAACCTTGAGCCAGAGCCTTCTCGATGTACTCCACCATGGCCTTCTCCTCCGGGATGGATAGGGGGTATATCCTTCCCCTAGGCACTGACTCACCCAGAAGCAGATCTATAGCACAATCCCATGGCTGGTGTGGAGGCAGTTTGGAAGCTCTCTTGGAGCAGAATACGTCGCTGAAGGGGGCGTAACACGAGGGAATATCCACAGATCGTTTCTCGATGGGACTTTCAATGGAAGTGGCACAGACAGGGAGATGACGTTTTGACGTTCCCAACCTTTTGGGAACCTGAAACCGGGTCCCAGAGTGGATAAATTGGGAAACGTGTGTACAGCTAATCCATATATTTTGTGAAACGATATCATCACTGCACACCTCGACACTAGTCAGACACCACTATGTAACATAACAGCAACAACAACAACAATAGTGAACTACATGCTTGTGTTCATTCTGCAGAAGCCTATTAGCTTTATTCAAGTAAATTAATAAACTAAGTCTTATTCTCCATTTTTATCTCTGTGGCAGAATTACAGCACCACGTACTGATCTGGCATGTACATTACATCGTTTTGAGTCGGTTTCAGTGGTTTTGTGTGTACGCAGATATTTCTTTGTTTACAGAATGTTTTTAGAACAAGGGAAAAAAATCAGATTGGGAAAGCTCTGGCTTCATGTGGATTTGGCCTAAGAATGCCTATATACTACATGATGTATTTTAATTGTCTCAGTGCGATTGGTAAAATGGTCTCAATTTCACAGCAGTCACTGGTATTATGAGAAAGATTGAAAACTTATGAGAATTTTGTTCTCCTTTTTGGGTGGTGTCTCTTCAATATATATGTGATAACCCTCTCCTCTGCCCCAAAACCAGATGTCGATGTAGTAAATATTTACAATCATTTTGTTCCTGTCTGGGTATTTAAGGGAAGGTGGCAGCAGCCATTTGGGAGAATCTGTAGCCAGAAACCCCCATGCACAGATGGGTGAGTGTGTTAAAACGACTGTGTGTAATATACATTTCTTAATCTTAGAATCCTCTTAGAGCAACTGTAACTGTAACAAGCAGATTTTATGTATTTATTATTTTTAAATTGGCTTCTAATTGTTTAATTATGTCATTGGTAATGATACATTTTTATCTGATAAAATGTTATACTTGGTTCTCTCTGGATTCTTCTGAAATCATTATGACCAGTAGATTAAGTGGAGTCTGGTATTTCTGCAAATCTGTGTTCAGGATCATACTGAGGGCTTAATGAAAGGAGCATGTGACACATCATTCGGGACCTTTTAATTTCTGTCTATTACTGACTTAGCAAAGTGCAGCATTGCGACTAAGAAAACTGTGTTTTGTATGAACAAGCATTCTGACGAGAATTCTGACAATCTGACGTCACTTCTGACGAGATTGTGTCTGTGAGAGAATGACCCAGCCTATCTGAATTCTCTATATGATATTGGGTCCCTAATAAATGGATAATTGAAAGTATGAGATACCCAGAATAATCAAATATCTAAAGTAATACACAGCAAAATCTCCAGAGTTAAATCAACTCTGCTCAGAGTACATATGGTTCCTCTCTAAATAGTGTTAAAATAACACTAAAGCAGAATTAAAGTTAATGAGATAATTAAGCAATTAATTAAGTGATGATTGTGCATTAATGATGAACACCTGCTGTTAACAAGCAGAATGTTAACCTCTTCTTCATGTTTCCTCTTCTTCCAAATTACGATAGTGTTTTCCATAAAGCTCTCAAGAAAGAGCTTGAAGGAGAAACCGATGAACTGAAGTCAAATGTTTATGACTTTCAGATGACCGTCAAAGTGGTTTAAACTGCAATAACTCAAAACAAACAATAATGAAGTTTAGATGCATTTGAAAAAATAATGCATGCATCAGAATTATAAGTTAAACAGAGATGATTTCTCAAAATGCTAAAACGTTTTAACACAATCATTTTCAACTGGCCACTGAAACACATTTAGACATCAACACACCTCATCACACACACCTCAACACACACACCTCAACATGGGTGATAGATAAACAGATAACCTCTGAACATCACAAAACAAGCCATACAATATAGTCGATTTTACCAAATTTTAGTTATTTAATCAAGATGGTAATTAATAAACTGATGAAACAGCAAATTCTCAGTTTGCCTGTTTAAAGTCAGCTTTCTGTCCCAGTGAGCAGTGAAGAGTTCACTGACATCCAGTGCTGAAAATGTGCAACTGACTGGAAACATGAATGGTTACAAATCATGTCAAGTCACACAAGAACTAGTCACCTCTTTATTTAGAGCTGCATACAGTATAGATAATTTCCAACCAACTTTACATGGATAAACAGGAAATAATGATTGAAAGAAGCAAATAATATTGCTGTTGGGACTATTTTACACCAGGGTTACACCCCTAATCTTTCTGAGAAAGACTCTGAGGTTTATATGAACCCTTATTTCACGAGTTTGTGTGCCTATATAATCTTAGCGTAAGTGGTAAACAGATTTGGCTTGCTGTATGCTACAGAGGGGCTCAGAAAGAATATCCTACTCGAGTTCTGATTGCCCCCTTATAACAGGCAAAAATAAGTACAAAAGGAGGAGAAGGGGAGGAGGAGGGATGCCAAAAGAACTAACAACAGGAAGAGGTAAGATGCTGATTTTATACCTTGGTATTTTTATTGGAAGATTAGACTTTCAATAAATACCAAGTATTTATTTACGTACTCCTCCCGAAATTACGTTTATTAACTTCACTAGGAGGACCCACATGTGGTTAATGGTTGATTTTACCTGACATATACCTGACCCATAAGCAGATTGCTACTTATCATTTACGAAAATAATAAAGTGAAATCCATAATATTAAATACAACAATGAATAATATTTTCAAGCTGACTCTTGATTCTGTTTCCTCACCGTGATGTATTGACTGTTTCCTCAAACTCTCCTTTATTTTCTCTACTTTGTTTTCATTGTGATGAAGTTTCTCTTGTAAGGACTTCAGTGATGTATTGAGCTCCTCATGAAAAATAATTACTACCACCCAAATCCCATCACATGCTGTGAAAGACTGATCTCCAGTTATTAAATCAATTTGGTTACAGATTTTGTTGCTAAAGGGGGCAATTGGTTTTTCACATCGGTGATAGATGTTTGATAACTTTTTCATTTTTGCTTACAAAAAAGCTATATTTTGTGTTTACTCAGGTTGCCTTTGTTTTGTGTTGTATTTTGTTTGAAGATCTGAAACTATCTAGTATGAGATACACACAGAAATCAGGATGGTTGCAAATCTGTTTTCACAGCATAAGACTATATTATTCTTCTCATGTGAAACAAGAGACATTTGTCTTACTTTATATGATGGAACAACTTCACTGATGAGTCTGAATGTGTTATTGTCATGTTGTTGTGAATCTCTGCGCACTAAACACACAGGCTGTTTGTCCTCCAGTTGGAGTTTCTCACTGTGTAAACTGCAGATCTTCTCAGAACCACCAAGTTCTTCTACATATACATTTAGTGAATTCATTTTCATTGAGCTCCAGCAATCTAAACTTTACTTTATGAATGTAAAAAAAAAAAACACACTCTGAACGATGAGAAGATTGTGCAATGTTAGTTTGTTTATTTTTAGTTTATCACATCATATTGTATATTGTGTCTATGTATTTGAAACATTTTTGACATTTGATTTGACTTGACATTTGATATTCAACAGTGCTTTGATCTGCCTGCATTGACACTATTCTTTAAGAGCTGCTGTGCAGCCAAAATTATATATTAGTTATCAATGTAAAGCTGCTTTGACACAATCTGCATTGTAAAAAGCGCTATAAAGGTGACTTGACTTGACTTGACTTTAGCAGCCCATAGTGCTGTCATTTAAGCATCTCTCTTTGACAGATCTAGCTTCAATAGTAGGAGAGATCAATCAATATCAATAAGAAAGTACAGAAATGATCAGATAGCACTACATCCTTAATGACAATGGATGAAATGTTTAGACCCTTACTGATAATTAAATCTAGAGTGTGTGAGTCCATGTACATGCTGAGTCAGATCAAAATTATTCAAAACAGTTATGATTTCTTTTGCCATATGGATTTCTGCTTTATCTGTGTGGATATTAAACTTGCCAGTAATAGCAAAAAAGTCAAACTCTTAAGAAATTGTTGATAACAGTTTAGTAAAGTGCTCAACAAAGGCTGGAGAGTATTTTGGAGACCTGAAAATAACTGTAAGTAGAATGTGAGGAGCACCTTTTAACACGATACCCAAGTATTCGAAAGACAAGTAATCACCAAATGACACTTGCTTGCATTGATAGACATCTTTAAATAGAGCAGCAACACCTCCACCTCTCCTAACAGCTCTGCAGACACTCATAAAAGTAAAGTTAGGAGGGGCTGTTTCATTCAGGATTGTTGAACTGCAGCTGTCTTCAAGCCATGTTTCATTTAGTAGCATAAAATCTAGTTTGTTTGTGGTTATTAAGTCATTGACTAGAAGTGATTTATTTTTAAGTGAGCGGATGTTTAAAAGTGCTAAATTAACAGTCTTACTTTCTGTCCCTACAGTAATCTTAGTTTGACGTGTAATAGGCAGCAGATTAGATGGGTTTGCCAGACGGCTTGAGAAGACTTTTGACTTTCTATCATGTAATAGAACATAAATAGAGAAAGCAACAGGCACACTGGGTTCCCACTTGTTCTGCAAACATTTAAGAAAGTTACTATTATCATAGCAGGGACCCGACACATATCACTGATAGCTGTTATCAGTTGTTTTTGGTTTACCTAGAGCAGATGGAGGAAAGTGCGGGCCCTGGCATTGTGGCAGAGGCAGAAGAGCTTTCACAGGAGGAGGGGGAGAGCGAGCTGGGCCCACAGGCTTTGGTGGTTGCTTAGCAATTTTCTTTATTCACATATTTTTGCTGTTATTTAGTAGCTTGTAATGTTCAGTGCTCTGTTCATCTGAATATCACATTTTCACAAGGCTTTCGTTATGTTAAATGTGCCACTGGATCGCATGTCAACGGCGCCGCCATATTGGTCTGGGCAACTTGCCATAACTCATAAGTGGACAGAAGAAAAGTATATATAAAAGTGTGTAAGTGTATGTATATATACAGTATATATATATATATATATATATATATATATATATATATATATATATATATATATATATATATATATATATATATATATATACACACACAGACAGTTCTTTCTGGTTCTTGAATCTGATTGGCTGGTAGCAGTGTGATATTCTAGTAATAACAGCACTCCTACCTTTTCACCATTTGTATCACTCAGCTTGAAGTGACCGTCATGGTGGCCGATCCACCATAATTTTTGCGAATACTACGTGTTGTACCACGAACTGTAGTTTTGAGAGTTTTTTTAGACGAGAATGTAATTGTTTTGATCTGAAATACGCTCTTCAAATACATCCAGTCACTGGATGGCTAGCTGACATCTTCATCCAACTTTTTATTCAACCAAGGTAAGCTTACAGTAAGGGTTCTGCTCAGTGCAGCCCTCAGATTGTCTTCTGTATCCTTTGCAGGCCGTCCCTCAAATGGTGCCAATGGAATTGCTTCTGGTCTCAGTACATTGGCATGGGTGGCCAGTCTTCTGGCAAAATCATAAATACAGATGTTTGGCATGTGTTTCCATGAGAACAACATGTCAGAAAAGTCTCTAGGACTTTCAGCACAGATGAGACATTTCACACTGTAAACCACAACACAAGGACATAAAATGACTGCCCATCCACCTGAAAAGAATAGTTTATTTAGTGTTATGTTTTGTCTGTAGTTCCTTATTTTCACCACTAGATGGTGCTATCTCGACCCAGACTAATTTCCCTTTGTTTAATGGTCCTAATGATCTCACCTGTGTTGAATCACTTCTAATGAGAAACCCTATTTAAGGCCTCAGTTTTTTTTTTGTTTTTTTTTTTTGTTCTTGTTCAGTCCTGATGTTGGTCTATATGCATTGTCATTCCTAAGGATTTTTGGGTTTGAGACTTTTTCTGTCTTCTGTTTTGTTCTTGGATTACATGTTTTTTGTCATCTTTTTGTGGGCTGTGGACTCCTTAATTTTCTTATTGGACTGATGTATAAGAAGATTTTTTCTGTTTGAAAAAAACTTTTTGAATAATCTCTCAAGGAGAGTTGTTTGTGTTACCTGCTCAGATCCATCTAATGTGCTGCCTAAGACTGTGCTAATGTTCTGTATTCCCTTCTTGAAGTAAAGATCTAAAGAGAAGACTCAGATTCTTGGGGTCTCATTATCTTTTATTCCTCTGAATTTGGGTTCAATCTCCTCCTGTGGTGGAGTGGTCAGCATCTAAGTCACACACATGCCAGAGACCTGAGTTTGAGCCCCAGTGGGATAATAACAATTTATTAAAATGAAATTTAATACTTTTCAGAATATGTGCATTTGAACTCAGAGCACAACAAATACCTGATGCTCCCCAAACTTTCTGAAGTATTTTGTCATATGCAGTTCTGGTTTGCATCTCTCCTCTCAGTCTGGATAGAAGATCAGTCTTTGATTGAGTGCCTACTCCACAGGCCTTGCAAAGTTTTTGAATGTCTGCAACCTGTTGTTGGAGCACAAATATGTTTGAAATTAGCATTACAATTATCATTGCCACTGTGAAACTAGTTATTTGTATGTTAAGTCTTGGCATAACTTGAAGGTAACACTTAAGCCCAATCTTAATTCTATTTTATACCCCTTTGCCCTTCCCCTTGCCCCTTGAAACAGAGTGGCAAGGTGTAGGGGTGAAAATATTCCCTAAGAAATGGGACACCACCACTACACGTCATCATACCTAGTTTCTTTTATTAGTGTCCTGTAACAATCGAGACACCCCTACCCCTACCCCTTCATGTGAACAAGCAAAACAAAGGGGTAGGGGAAAGGGGAAGCGGTAAGGGGTAGAAATGGGATTGGGCCTTAATTTAGACCTGTATGGTAATGATTGGTTTTCTTCTTGCCATCATAATTTTTAAATTGCAAAATGTAAGAGGCTGTAAAGAAATTCATAGTGAGTTGTTTAAGGTATAAAATACCTTTAGCTTCATTACTTCATCACTGAGTCTTTCCTCTGTCATATCCATTTCAGTAATGAGGTCTTGTGCACTTGTGCTCTGCACTTTTTGCCACTCTGTGTTTAACACAGTTGGTGCCTTGCATGTGTATCTGCTGATCCAAGTGGCCCAGTATTTAAAATTGGGTTTTATAATGTAAAGATTTCTGTCCCCAACGAAGATCATACAGTGGTGGAGCAGCAACATCTCGCTCCTCCATGGAACCCTCAGGAAATCGATGTTTGCTTCCTGCCGCCTCATGCCTTTCTGTTTCCAGCGAACAAAAAACGAAGTGTTACGGCCCTATCGAGTTTACTCCCTCATATGAGACCTGTAGAAAATGTTCTTTGTGTTTTCCCTGCCGGCCAGCCGCTTCAGGGCACTGAAATTACTTCACCCATAACACCTGGGGTCAGTCTCGAGAGACTGATTCCCCTAGTGGAGCATGTAGAAGCTTGGAGGAACCTTCACAATATATCTCCATGGGTCCTGCGTACGATCTAGAAAGGTTACAGAATTCAGTTAGAGTACCGTCCACCGAAATACAATGGGGTAGTGCACACAGTTGTCAGCCCTGAGCAGGCTCAGGTTATGGATATGGAAGTTCAGTCTCTCTCAGAGAAGGAGGCCATAGAAATGTTTCCTCCTCACGAGAGGGAAACCAGGTTCTACAGCCAGTACTCCATAGTTCCCAAGAAGGATGGAGGGTTACGCCCTGGTTATGCTAACCATCCCTATCATTGTGAGTCAAATCAGATCTGAGGGCTGGTTTGTCATAATAGATCTAAAAGATGTGTATTTCCATATATCCATTCCCAACACAGGAAATTCCTGAGGTTTGCTTTCGGGGGAAAAGCTTACCAATATTGGGTTCTTCTATTCGGGTCTAGCTCTGTCCCCTCGCACCTTCACAAAGTGTATAGATGTGGCGCTGTGGCTCCCTTGAGACTCCAGAGCATCCGTATACTCAACTACATTGACAACTGGCTCATCTTAGCTCAGTCAGAGGAGATGGCGGTTCAACATCGAGATGTCTTCTCTGCCACATAGAGTGCTTGGGTTTAAGGCTGAATGTCAATAAAATCTCACTGTCTCCCCAGCAGAGAACTACATTTCTGGGGGTAGTATGGGACTCCGTTACGATGTGGGCACAGCTGTCTCCTGCTCGTATAGAGAGTATTCTGACAACAGCCACCAACATCAGGCTAAGTCAGGCCATCACTGTCAAGCACTTCCAGAAAGTGCTGGGGCTTCTGGCAGCAGTGTCCAATGTAATACCTTTTGGCCTGCTGTACATGAGACCCCTACAGTGGTGGCTCAGGACTAGAGGGTTCTCCCTGAGGGGGAATCGGTTTCACATGATCAAAGTAACGTGCAGGTGCCTTCATTCTTTGAACAAATCCCTAACTCTAGAGCTCTCTTCACGAGGAATCTTTACGCCCTAAAATAGAATGTGTTCACTTTATGGTGCAGGGAACATCAGTTGGACACAGTTAACTGCCCAGTGGCTTCAGTGCTGGAGTTCCTCCAAAGCTGTTTCTCTAATGGTCTTTCCCCATCCACATTAAAGGTCTATGTGGTGGCCAAAGCAGCCTTCCACATGCCTTTAAGTGAGGGCCCTTTGGGGAAGCACCAATTTATTATTTGTTTCCTTCGTGGTGCTTGGAGGATGAGGCCTGTCGTCCAGGCCAGAGTTCCACCCTAGACTGGGCTACGTGCCCAAGATGACTTCAAATATGGCATGGTCTGTTATTCTGCAGGTACATCTATTATGCCCTGTTAGAGCCTTGGGGGCCTATGTGCATAGGTCCTCTGGCTGGAGGAAGTCAGACCAGTTACTTGTGTGCTTTGGGTCACTTAAGAAGGGTTCCCCTGCCTCTAAGCAGACGATTAGCAGGTGTATTATGGAGGCTATTTCTGCAGCATATGAGGCGTGCGACTTGCCTTCGTCTCTCCTGATCAAAGCCCACTCAACTAGAGGAGTGGCTTCCTCCAAAGCCCTGTTATCAGTGGTTTCCCTTCAAGAGGTCTGTGATGCTGCTGACTGGGCCTCCCCTCATACTTTTATAAGATACTACAGCCTGGATCTGCCCCCTACACCGGGCACTCAAGTTCTCACATCCTGAGTTGTGCCTGACAAGCTTTACGCCTCTCTTTGGTGTGGCGCTGCGGGTATTTTGTTACCCAAAGTGTTGTACCGACGCAGCGTGAGTTCCTTCGAAAGGGAAATGTCTCGGGTTACGTCTGTAACCCTGGTTCCCTGAGAAGGGAAACGAGATGCTGCGTCCCTTTGCCACACCTCCTGAGTGCCTGAGAATGACTTGCTTCGACCTATCAAAAGCTGACACTGTTTTATGATGGCTCACCTTTGTAGCTTCTGTAATGCCAGATGATGTGACATCATCATGCAATACCAATCAAGATTGGACTAGCTCCGTATGTGTTTCAGATGGTATCACACTGGAGGCGTTCCCCAAAGTGTCTTTCCAATGCAGCGTCTCATTCCCTTCTCAGGGAACAAGGGTTACAGACATAACCCGAGACATTTCTTGCTGGATTAGCGATTGGTTGCTGCAAAGTAGTTTCTTGTGTTGGATGAGTGACTGGTCCCTGCAAAGTAGTTTCTTGTGCTGGATGAGCGACTGGTTGCTGGAAAGTAGTTTATTGTGTTTCTTGTATTGGATAAGTGACTGGTCGCTGCAAAGTAGTTTCTTGTGCTGGATGAGTGACTGGTCGCTGCAAAGTAGTTTCTTGTATTAGATAAGTGACTGGTTGCTGGAAAGTAGTTTATTGTGTTTCTTGTGCTGGATGAGTGACTTGTCGCTGCAAAGTAGTTGCTTGTGTTGGATGAGCGACTGGTTCTTGCAAAGTAGTTTCTTGTGTTGGATGAGCGACTGGTTGCTGCAAAGTAGTTTCTTGTGCTGGATGAGTGACTGGTCCCTGCAAAGTAGTTTCTTGTGTTGGATGAGCGACTGGTTGCTGGAAAGTAGTTTATTGTGTTTCTTGTATTGGATAAGTGACTGGTCGCTGCAAAGTAGTTTCTTGTGCTGGATGAGTGACTGGTCGCTGCAAAGTAGTTTCTTGTATTAGATAAGTGACTGGTTGCTGGAAAGTAGTTTATTGTGTTTCTTGTGCTGGATGAGTGACTGGTCGCTGCAAAGTAGTTGCTTGTGTTGGATGAACGACTGGTTCTTGCAAAGTAGTTTCTTGTGTTGGATGAGCGACTGGTTGCTGCAAAGTAGTTTCTTGTGCTGGATGAGTGACTGGTCCCTGCAAAGTAGTTTTTTGTGTTGCATGAGCGACTGGTTGCTGGAAAGTAGTTTATTGTGTTTCTTGTATTGGATAAGTGACTGGTCGCTGCAAAGTAGTTTCTTGTGCTGGATGAGTGACTGGTCACTGCAAAGTAGTTGCTTGTGTTGGATGAGCGACTGGTTCTTGCAAAGTAGTTTCTTGTGCTGGATGAGCGACTGGTTGCTGGAAAGTAGTTTCTTGTGTTGGATGAGCGACTGGTTCTTGCAAAGTAGTTTCTTGTGGTGGATGAGCGACTGTGTAGGGCACCGCTCGACAGAACTTACAAATGGCTTCATCAGCCAGAGGCATGATTGAACAAAGCTTCATTTGGTCCAAAAGATCCATTTCCTGAAGTGATGACGTGACTTCTTTTAACAAAGGACTCTGTCTAAAGGACTTATTAGCTCATCAGCAATAAACTAATCAGAACCCATCACGTGGATCTGATCACATTAAATCTATTGATTCTCTCACAAAACCCTCTTGTATTAGCGGACGGAACAGGAAAACACCCATCAACGGATTTGAAGACGAATCTGTCCTATCAATACCTCCCTTGTATTGAGCAATCCATCCTGACCCGGTCACTCGTGACTCCGGTCAAAGTTTAAACTATGCTTGAAAACTGTGCAATGAACTTCGAATGGACCATCATTAAGAAATCATTTTAAACTATATACAGAATAATACATGCCATGATGTAATTACTAACATGTCTATTCAATGTATTCAATATGTGGGTTTTCTTCAAATGCATTATTGTAATCATTGTTTTAATTAGGTCAGTCTCGTAATATGTGTGTGTAAGAAGTGTGTCATGTTTGAGCTCTAAATACAGAGTTTATAATTCTCTGTAATTCTGTGTGAATGAAACATTGAAATTCAGTATCAGGAAAATATTAAGAAACTTTATAAAGTTGTTAATCAAACAGGAGAATGTTCTGCAGATATCACGCGGTGTGATCAATGGACAATAGACGAGGCGTGTCTAATCTCCGTAGCAACGTCTCATTGGAGGATCGCATCTGAAGGATGGACCCAAATTGCTCCTTTAAAACTATGCTTTCCCAATAGCCAGTTGTCAAAAGATATGTAAAAGATACGTCAAAGAATCGATACGCTGAAGAAGGGTTGAAGAACCCATCTAACTGCCGTGGCTGATTTCCATCTGACAGTCGCTGACTATCTTCATCCACGAGCCGCAACAGCCGTCACATCCCGAACCCTGAAACACTCCGTTAAACCTTTTGACCAAAGTCTCCAAAGAAGAGAGCCGCTCCAGCCAGACTCTCAGAACAGCGCGTTTCACCAGCCAATAACCTTCTTCAAAGCTTCCGCGCAGCCCAACGAAGGGCTTTCCCGAGAAGACGTCACCTGAAAGACAGCCAATCCAGAACGGGATTCCGCTGTACACGAGTCACGGAACAACCCGATTACCTCAGCTGTCACAGCAAACGCAGGTACAAGCAAACTTCTCTCTCTCTTGCTGGGAACTGGTGAAACTCCTTTAAACCTAAAGAATCAAGCCAAAGCTCTGCTTTTGTGATTTTCCTCAGGTTATGAGTTAAGTTAGCACTGAACTTGGGACTTGTCATAACTCATCAACTCCGCGAATGTGTGTACATGTATGTATGTGTGTGTGTGTGTGTTTAGCCTTAGTTTTCTGTAATCATTAGAAGTAGTCAATAAATCTTGTTTTGATTTTTCACATATACGAGTTTCTTGTGCTGTGTATCAAATTACTGCCTTAAACTTAAAAGATCCTAAAAGTTACCTCTTGCTTATAATATAATAATTACAATAATAACAATAATCATAATAAAATATTGTTACTGTTGGCCGCAGAATAATATTTTATCCAGAATTGGTAAAATACTCTAACCTCAATTTTCGCTGGACGAATAATTGATGAAGTGTTAAATATTAATTCTGAATCATTTACAGTGAATCATTTACAGTTGATTCAATTCTTATTCCCTGTAACAATTAAATTGAGCTAATAAATAGGCTAAGTCCTTACATAATGGTGGAGAATGCGGGCAGTTTAATCTAATTTGTACACAAAACAAGTAACTTGTGTGATTGTATCTTTTCTTGATCCGGAAGATAGATTAGAAACAGAAACGAGGCTTTTTGATTGTCATAACAATGATTGCACATAAGGCGCTGTGGATGAATGAAATCTGAACTCGAGTTGTTTGTCTGTACGTTTTGTTGTTGTTGTTAAAACTGCAGTAAATGAATCTAAGATTGTCTGCCAAGACAAAAGGAAAGTCGCCTGAGAGCGCACCAGGACAGAGTGAGCGTGTTCCTTGCTTTGTTCTTTAAGGCCTTAGCTATAGTGGATAATATTGCGTGTTCCAATGTTATTTCAACTAAGCTAAAATCCCTGCATGGTCACATTAGAGAGTAGCTACCTAATGTGCCGCCTATATCCGCTCATTCGTGAGATGAGACATTAATACTCTAAACACTATATGTGTCTGAGTTTGATTTGAATGGGATTATTTTGAAAATTCTTGATCAAGTATTGTTGCAGTAAATCCTGCATGTTGTTGCGTGTCCAGAAACTGACACGAACGATTCAGATCGCCGAGATCTCAGTAATGTTACTATTATTAATTGCAGAAAAATCTGTGGATTAATGTGCCTCACTCTAACGTGTGGGGGTTGTTCAGCTCGGAAACATGAGAAGCTGAATGGTTCATTGTCATTGAGAACTGCGCCGTCAGTTCAATGATTAATGTGATTTTTGTATGTTCGTTATCTGTGTGCAAAGAGTATAGAACAAGCGTACTCTTTTGTTGTGCGTCACGGTCACCACGACAGTGACAGCTGTAACCCGGAAGCCCTAAGAAACCTTTCCCGGGGTAACCTTTAAGTGCGCATGCGCAGTCTGCCAGCGCCATATTTAACTGTGTGTAAACAAAGCTTAGCACAAGCTGAGCTAGCTAAATCTAGCACGGTTGCATTACAGTCTATGTAAAGCTAGTAGCATTGCTAAAGGGCTAGTGGCTAGCATAGCATTTTGTGGTCTGAATGCAATGTTGCAATGTTGGAATGACTTTCTTACTGAACCTTAATTCACTCTAGTGCTTTCACCTCCCTCTCTGTCTAACTTACACATCTTATCTTTTCTCATCTCCTCCCATTTGAGAGAACGTGACAAATGTTAAATTTAATAAACCTGGTTTTTAATATCATTTGTTTGAGAGTTCTCTCTCCTAAATTTACTCTTGTCAGTTAAACACTGTTTTGTTTTAGTAGCAATCGTCCTAATTACTTTTAATGACATTTTATGTTATTTGTAATTGCTCTTATTGAATGACATCTGGGAATATGAATTTTTGATTGGAAACTTTAATTCGATTTCAATTTTAATTGAAAATCAAGTTCATAATCAATTTCAGTTTAGCTTTCATATGGTATGGATATTTGTGGATTAATTTAATGGTAGTTGCTTACAAACATCTGGCAATTTTAATCATTAACTAATCATTATTGCTTTGAAATTTTAATTTCATTAGTCATTAATTAGGATTTGGGCTTCCCTAATTCAGATGATACTTGATTGATTAATTTGATTATAATTGCTCTCAATGTTTAATGCTGAACCCATTACAATTTTAATTCACAACTTCCAAATTTGAATTCAAAATTTCATTTAAAATAAAGTTTAGTCTCAGACTTTCACTCCCTTAGTCTTTGATTTAATTCATTTATTTAAGGAACATTTTTGGGGTCCTCCTCAATACTTGGGTCAGTTGACTTCTCCTGCTAGCGCAGTAAGCCAACCCCCTAGGCGTAGCGACTCCCTAGCGCCACCACTCTGTCAACCCTGTAATTTTTCCAAATTTTGGGAGCAAAACTTCACTCTCTTTCTTCTTCTCTCTCTCTCTCTCTCTCTCTCTCTCTCTCTCTCTCTCTCTCTCTCTCTCTCTCTCAGCTGTCCTCTTCTGGTTTGACTACTTCTGCTGGTTTTTGGATTTGTACCTGTGAAAGTCATAAAAGCAGAGTGTTTGAGAAATATTTAACAAATATTTGGGAAACGGAACACTTCTTTTAAAATAGTATGACACTCACTTTACCTTCCCTCCTCATCCTGTTATCCTACCCAGCCTAGGCTCGAGCAGGTCAACAAGGAGACTGTTAGGCGTCCATAAACCCAGAGCACGCGTCTAGAAACGCTTTAAGTGGTGCATGGTTGTCAATCCTATAGCTGAGAAACCAATACTGTCATTGTTATTGTTTTTCTTTCGCCCCGAAGGGAATTTTAATAACAATCACAGTCCTGGTACTTTGAAATCCTTTTCAAAACCCCTGTCTAGAACCATCCTTCTAAAATTAAATTTTACAAAACTCATTCTGCAAACAGTGTTAAAGACAAAACTTCATTTTATAGGGAAACTGGAAGCACCCCATTATTATTCTGCTTTTTGCTAAATGCTATTCTGTTTGTTTCGTGCTCTTCTTTTCTTCTGCTGTTCTCTAGCTGTGCTATCTGTGTGTGCTTACTGATTCTTTTCGCAGAGACTCCGAGTTAGAAGCACATCCACGAGAGGACCACAGTTGAGAACCAGTCTTACCTGCACATTTACACACTCATTACTCATTCCCATTAACTCACAGTTGACATTGCACACTTACACCTTTGATTTGCCCTGCTTGTTTGTTTTGTTGTGTTGTGTTTTGTTCTTTTCTTCAAGGTCTGTGTCAGTTTCGGGTTTAGATCTCCCTCGCGGTGCCAAACATGTCTCGCACAACAGACCCTGCTGGACACTGGAAGGATCTGGAGACCTGGCTAAGTGTTGTAACAGACAGCCTCCTACCTAAGGCCGCTGAAACACTAAAGCATCAGACACAGGACCAGCTGGATGACAACATAGCAAGCCTCATGAAACAGGACCCAAGCCAGAGCTACAGTCACAAAGAACTAGCCAAGATCACCGGCTCCTTAAGCCACACACTCATCGCCACCCTCAAACTGAGCGACAGGCAAGCCGCCCATCGCCAGCAGGAGCTGACACATGCACAACGACGCATCGAACAGCTGGAGCTGGAGGCTCAGGAACGACAAGAAGGGCCTGATGAAGTGGAACAAGGCGCAAAAGAGGAGATCAACAGGCTAAAAGAGACCCTAGCAGCTACTACGCAAGAAATGGAACGAGGCAGAGCAGACTACGCTGACCTCTCCGACAAGCTACAGTACGCAGAACAGCTACTGGAAAAAGCAAAGGCTGACTTCAGAGACAAGAACAGCCGAATTAAAGCTCTCGAAACTCACCTGAATGAGTCAAGAAATGAGGTCAGCCGCCTAAAACAACAGCTTGACTACATCAAAGAAGAGTCTGACAGTATTAAAGAGGAACTCAAGCATGCATATGAATTGCGCTGTGAGCCGTCAAGAACACGTCGGACACCGATTTCACCTTTGCCAAGCAGGACCGGCTCCCCTGTTCCTGGACTGGCACATGATCAGAAGGGGGCAGTGCCAAAACAGTCACCTGCTCCCTCCGAAGAATCCTACCTCCCCGCTAAGCTAAAAGAACGTGCTCCAGCCAGCTACAGATCATCTCATGGCTTGGACCTCAGAGACCTTGACAAGCTTGCTAGAAACATTGGCAAATTCACTCCAAATGTGCCAGGTAGTCCAAATGTTCAGAGTTATCTGCAAGATATTGACTTCCATCTGGAAATGAGACCCAATGTCACTGACAAAGATAGACTTTATTTGCTCAGAGCCACATCCAGCTCTGAAGTGCGCAGCTTCCTGGACCGGCAGCCTGCCCACACAAAGACTGATTACCACCTGCTCCGAGAAGCTCTCATCAGAGAGTTTGCCGACCCTGAGTCAGAACGAGGACTAGTGGCTGCCCTGGAAACAAAACAAGGTCGTCACGAAACTCCTCAAGTCTTCTATAGCCGACTAAGGCTAGCATACTTCGGGTCTCGCAACGAACAGAACATGGAGGAGGAATTGAACTTCAAAACTCTCTTCCTGAGAAACCTCCATCCTGGGGTGAGCCACCATCTCGGCGTCCTTGCCTGTCCACGCACAATGAGTGCTCAACAGTTAAGAGACTTGGCGCACAAAGCCTACTGTAAACAGAAGATGGCCTTAGAAAAGGGCACCAAAACCACCACAGTTCTTGACTTCAACACACAGAGTCAAGGGCTGGCCCTAGAGGGCACCCAGCGTCAAGACCTTGCCAAGCCGACACCCAAAGAGTGGAATGCATCTTCGTCCAACAGAGAGTGGGACTCCCACACTGGTACTCGACCTAAACAGAGAGACAACCGCTGGGATGGACCACGTGGACGACAACGCTCACCTGGACGTCAATGGGAAAATTCATGGAACCAATCAAGACCTCATGAGAGTCATTGGGAGAAAACCTGGAATCACCCAAGCTCATTTGGAAACCCCAGAGGAAAAAGCTCATGGGAATCCAAGGGAAAACGACAAACACACCCTGGAGCAACCAGCCCAAGGAATCGACGAAAAAACTCACAAAGATTCCAAGCTGACAGAGCTCAAAATGAATCCATACCAGAACAAAAGACTTCACCTTGTTTCGACTCTCAAGAGCTGATGAAAATGATGATGAAAGAGTTCTTCCAACGAAAGGAGGACGACCGGAAGTGGGAAGAGAAAGCGAAACCAGATTCATCCTGACTAGCTGCCGGACGAGATGGCAGCGACCACCTGACTCAACATACCCCAGAGAACAGCACCTCATCTCTCTCTCAGAGAACCACAAGCACCATAACTTCAAACGGACAAGAAGTCCCACCTGAACATCCTGCAAAACAGTCAGAAACTGATCCAACACCTGATGGGTCAGATCACAGCAGCATCCAACAAACACCTGCTGTGGAAACCACTCCAGTTCCTGAAAGTGCTGTCTTGGTCGTCTGCCACTCCTCCGAAGAAAACGAAATAAATGCTGACATCCTACCTCTCTCATCCCAAACTCCAGTCCCACAACTCCTAGGTGATCTCATTGAGAAAGGTATCGCAAGAAAGTTTTACCTCTCCATTATCATCGAACAACACATCAAGGTCGAAGCCCTCCTCGACACTGGAGCTGACATCACCCTAATGTCAACAGAACTCCTTGAAGAAGTCCAAAACAGAACAAAGAGGTCTAACGGAACCTTCAAACTTCAAAGGTGTGAGCTGAACCTCCAAGCATATTCCCACACAGGCCTACAACTAAAACATGTGGCCCCAATTCACCTAACAGTGGGACCAATGAACCTTGTTCACCCAGTATACGTCTCACCACTCAACACATATCCTCTCCTCATTGGGAAAGACCTGCTTAACCGCTTTGAACCCTTAATAGACTTCAAACACCTGAAGATATGGACACAAGTCCGTGAGCCTCTGCCCCTCCAGTCAGTAAACCTGAACGAATTGCAGTGTCAAGCCACAGACACCGCCCCCCATCCACTGACTGACGATGCAAGTTCAAAGTCAAGAGCAAGTTCCACGTCAAGCAACAAGAACCAAGACCCATTCCTCTGCTCACTGCAAGCGTCAGACTCAGGTTCCCTCCGAATCATGACTGCCATAAATGTCCAAGACACATCAGTGCCTGATGCAGCATTAGCCCTGTGGGCTGAAAACTCAGCTATCAGCCTGAAGCTCTTCAGAACATTGAAGCAGACAAATCAGAGCATACCACACGTCTCGAAGCATAGCCGCTTCCCTCTCAATCCATGGTCAACAACCATGGCTACCTCCAAGATCGTCTGTGCTGCAGACATACGATGGAATGACAGACTCTTGAGTCACTACTTCCTGGTTGTCCCCAACCTGCCTCATGACATCTACATAGGAGCAGACATCATGGTCCGTCTCAACGCCTGCGTTGACACCGTGAATGACGTCATATGGGCTCCCTTGTCACACCAATTGACATCTTCAGTCAACCTCAAGAATCTTCGATCTGGGCAAACAATACCAGATGCATGCGCCATGATCAACGAGCAAGAAGCCACAATCCCCGCTTACAGCAAGAGTGTCAGTGTCCGCCTCAACATGCGACCTGGCCAGACCCTTAACAGTAAGCTAGGCTTCTTCCAACCTTCCAGGACCTGCCTAAAACTAGGACTGACCTTGGAAGCCACACCTCTCATAGAAGTGTCATCTCGTGCTGTGTATGTGTTGTTCAACAACTGTACGGCCAAAGACATCAATGTGCCAAAAGCCAGTCACCTGGGATGGCTCATCAACCAGGCGTTCCATGACTTTGAACTGACAGTTCCTGTCATCGGCCACATACCAGTTGAACTAATGTCAGATGAATGCCACAACACCGTAACTTGCACAAAGCCCCATGAGATCATCACCATCACTTCTATTCTGCCGGTGCCTAAAGAAAGTGTCTGCCGATCAGAACTTACAGATGACACTCACCTCGCTGTCTACGCTGTGTCAACACAGACTGCAACAGAGTCACCTGTAGAACTGACTGTCAAGGCCCACAGTCCCTCAAAAGACTCAGAGGAACCCTATGCTGGGTTCAATGCACAAGTCCAACAAATCCTAAGCGAGGCGGATGCCCTCCACAGTGAAATGGATCGCCAAGGACTCAAAGAAGTTCTGTGCAAATACAAGGACTCCTTCGCAAAGGATTCCCTGGACTGTGGCCTGACTGATATCCACATGGTGCGCATCCCAACTCACCCAAATGCGCCACCGACATTTGTGCGGCAGTACAAGATTCCGATAGCATCATACGAATCAGTGCAAGATATCATTGACTCCATGCTACAAAAGGGGGTCATCCGACCCTGCAACAGCACCTACTCCGCCCCGATATGGCCAGTCCTAAAGCCAAACGGCAAATGGCGGCCCACCATTGACTATCGCAAATTGAACCAGCAAGTTCCCTTATCGCGATGGCCTATGACTCAATTGGACCAAGAGATTCCCAAAATCAAAGGCTCCACGATCCTATCCACACTGGACGTCGCCTCAGGATTTTGGACAATCCCTGTCCACCCGGATGACCAACACAAGTTGGCGTTCACCTTTGGCAATCGACAATTCACCTTCACAAGATGCCCCTTCGGCTATGCCAACTCCCCAGCTGAATTCAACATCTTTCTAAACAAAGCTTGCCCCGATGCCAGAGCCAGAGGCAACCTCATTTATGTTGACGATATCCTTATGAAAAGCAACAATGTGGCAGACCACCTCAAAGAAATCGACCATGTCCTGAACCAGCTGACAACAGCAGGAGCGAAAATTGCCCTCCACAAAGGACAATGGTGTAAAACCAAGGTAAATTATGTTGGCTTGCTCGTCGGACGAGGCGGCATTGAGCCGCAGTCCAGCCGTACACAAGCAATACAAAACATAAAGACGCCCACTAACATCTCTGAGCTACGAAGTTTTCTGGGAGTGTGCAACTACTCACGACAGTTCATCGAGAACTATGCTGACATCGCACGACCACTGACTTCCCTCCTGAAGAAGGACAAACCCTTTGTTTGGTCGGAAGCCCAGGACACAGCCATGAGCGAGCTCAAACAACGCCTGTGCTCCGCCCCATGCCTGGCCTACCCCGACCCAGGAAAAGAATTCTATCTGGAAGCTGGATTCTCCAATCATTGCCTCAGTGCAGGTCTGTACCAGCTCCACGACAAAGACAAACGGGTGGTCGCTTATGCCAGCAAAACCTTGCTTCCCCCAGAATGCAAATACTCAGACTGCGAAAAAGCCTTGCTTTGCACTGTATGGGCCATTCAGCGTTTCTCCAACTACATTGGAGCTCAGAAGGTTATCATTGAAACGTGTCACCAACCAGTGACCTTCCTCAACAGCCAACGAATCAGGGATGGCGTGGTAACCAACGCCCGCATAGCTACATGGTTAATGACGCTCCAAGGACGAGACGTCGAGGCAAGATATGCCCAAAACCACAAATCCTCACTGGGAAACGGGCTAGCAGCCTGTCAGAGCTGTTCAACAGACACGCTGAATACCTCAGCAGAAGCCAAAGAACCGGCACCACCGCAACTGACAAACTATAGGTACTTCGAGGAGAATGTGTGTGAAGGCATGCCCACAGCATATGTCGATGGTTGCTCCTACAATCAACAAGGCAACTTGAAAGCGGGAGCAGGCGTGGTCTGGCTCAACAATGACCCTTGCCCACCACAACAGTTCAAGTTAGGCCCTCACTCATCTCAATATGCAGAGATAGCAGCCATCCTCATCACCCTACAACTGGCCGCCTCCCACAACATCAAAGAACTCCTGATATGTACTGACTCGAACTATGCCCGTCTAAGTTTCACATGCCATCTAGCTGGATGGAAACAGAACGGATTCAAGACAGCTAACAACAAGCCTGTCAAACATCAGGAACTTTTCCAAGCATGCGATGCCATTGTCACCACACATGACATGATCATCTACTGGAAAAAGGTCCGTGGTCATTCACGCCAACCAGGGCAAGACAAAGATCTCAATGACCAAACCGATGCCCTTGCCAAAGCTGGTGCATCACATGGAGAGCCTTGGAAATTCCCATCCCTCCCACCCAACCCTTCAGTTGCAGCCATAACCCGCCGCCAGCACGCCATTGGCGCGCAAACCCCCGCCTCCTCCCATGTTGAACTCTCACCTCAGTTCACTGCGGATGATCTCCTCACCCTCCAAGCGTCGGATCCAACGCTGCAAACCATTATCGCTCACATTTCCGACCCAATAACTCATCCCATTTCCACCTCCGACCTATCCAATTCCTCTGATCTCCGCCACCTTCACTCAATCAAGCACATGCTGCATCTCAAGGACGGCGTTCTCACATATGTCCCTGAGCCCCTAACTGCGCCAAAGCTTGTAGTTCCTCAGAGCCAAAGGGGATAATGCTGACACACGCCCACGATGCACCATGCGCTGGACACCATGGCGCCAAGGCCACCTATGAAACGCTCAAACAAGTAGCATATTGGCCTGGCATGCAGCAAGATGTGACGGAATATGTAAAAGGATGCCTGGTGTGTTGCCAGTTCCAACCGGCAAACCCAAACCACAGAGCACCACTACAACGGAAAGGAATGACCTTCCCATGGTCAGACCTCCAAATAGATTGGGTAGGACCCCTGCCACGGTCAACACGGGGTAACAAATACTTCCTCACCGTGGTTTGCGAATTCACAAAGTGGGTAGAGTGTCTCCCAGCTCCCAACGATACAGCAGAAACAACAGCCTGCCTGTTAATGAACCACATCTTCTCAAGATTTGGACTGCCTCAAAGAGTCAACTCTGACCGAGGAACCCACTTCACCGCTGAGGTTATGCAGGATGTATGGAAACTCCTGGGCATACAGGCCAAGCTTCACATAAGCCATCATCCAATTTCCTCAGGGCAGGTCGAACGGGCCAACAAGACAGTGGCAAGCATGTTGAAGAAGTATGTGTCCGCCAACCAAAAGGATTGGGATATCAAGCTCCCTCTGGTACTGATGGCCATCAGGGCCACCCCTCACCGGTCTACCGGAGTAGCCCCATTCGAAATGATGACAGGGCGACAAATGACACTACCGCTACACCTGCTGTACCAACCTGGTGACATGAACCTCGTCACCGCCTACACCACTCACCAGTATCTGGAAGAGTTGCATCAGCACCTGAGAGCGACTTTCGCCTTCGCACAACAAAACCTCCAGAGAAGCGCGGAAGGTCGTAAAGCCTACTACGACAAAAAGGCCTCTTACCAAGAACTCGATGTCGGAGACAAAGTGTGGTACTACAGCTTTGCCCAGCCAAGGCAGAAAGCTCCCCATCGCCTGTCAAAGAAATTCCTACCTCACTGGACAGGACCACATGAGATTGTGGACAAGCTCTCACCTGTCGCCTACCGAATCAAAATCAGACAAGGCCGCAACGAGCCTGTCCTTCGATGGGTCCATCGAAACCAGATAAAGAGGCACCAAGGTTCCAACCGACAGGAAAAGGGGGAGGTTCAAACCCACTGACACAGACCGACAATCCCCTACTCTATACCCCACTAATGACTCTGTCATTCTAGGGAAAGTTTTTTTTTCTATTTTTATTTTACACAACACTTACACACGCTCCTTCACAGCACTGCTAGTGACAACCTCTAGTAGAAAGGAGTTGCCTCACACATGTGACACTCACTTTGCTCTCGTAAACTCAGTATCCTTGTGTCTCTTTGTGTTTTTTTTTGTGTCTCTCTCCTTATGCTTTCCCTTCGCCTCTTTCGCTATCATTTCCCTTTTCCCTAGTCCCCTCATCAGGAAACTCCCGTAACTGAGTCGGGTCCCAAAATAGGATTGACTACTCTTCACCAAAAGCGTTAGAGTTTGTCGTAAAACCATTGCCAACTAATTAAGGTGAGCCTACCGAACCATGATCCTCGGTGCTAATTGTTCCTTTTCTCTGCTCTATTACCAGGAAGATGCTCAAATTCGCTGCCTTGTGTCTCTGCATACTTGGGGTCATGCCCCAGCCAGAAGTTGCGTCACCTGGACCAGCGTCAGGGATAGTACTCCGTGAACAACCGGGGTTATTGATAACGAATTGCAAAACCTACACTCAAAGGGTTTATGTCAGACTCAACCCCCGTGATGTTGTCAGAGCTCACTACACCCCCACAGCCGCTCAAACCACCTGGGCCGGAAGCCGTTGGACTAGGGAGATCCTTGGCCATGCCCAGGCAGATGTGAACCACATGCTGCAACAACTGCAGAAAATGACTGTAACCCAGGCTGAATTAAGCGGGTACAACCGGCGTCCCAAACGATTTTTGGGCGCCCTACTTGGGGCTGCGGCGGCTGTAGGAACTCTGTTTAACATTGGCGTGAGCACCGCTAATGCTGTAAATTTGGCCACCGTTAGACGGCATGTGGGCGAAATACAGGCCGAAATGCCTGTAATACGACAACAGCTCTCAGTGCAGAGCCAGGCCCTGCAAACCTTCGGGAAATCCTTGAACGGGACTATCACAATCTTAAACACCCATAGCACCCTTCTCAATCAAACGATAAAATCCATCAACACCCTATTTTCGGTCGTGCAAAGCGATTTAGCCCAAATACAACTCCTAACTACACTCATGACCGATATGCTAAGGGAAATAAGTTCCTCAATCGATAACTTAGCCATGGGGAGGATCCCCTACTATTTGATACCCCTTAGCCTGGTCCAAAACATTCTAGCCTCGGCCACTCCGGGCCCTGTTAACCCTGTGCAAACCCATCTCGCTTTTTCCCTGGGTAGCGCTATTCCCCTATATGTAAGCCCAGAAACCGGCGACTTGGCCTTCCTCCTCAGTTTGCCCATTATCGACTCAAACAATATTTACCGGCTCAAAGACGTTGTTAACGTCGGATTTTGGCAAGGGAACACCTATGTCAAAATACACACCCCTGAGGTCGTGGCGTACCATGATAACAACGAACAGTTGTATCTAGCCCCAAACCTAAAAATGTGTACGCTCACTAAAGACATTCATTACCTTTGCCCAAGTAAACCATTCGTCCGCGACAATACCGAGGGCATCTGCGGCCTAGAATCAATTAGACCCGACACTAGCTGCCCCGCTGAAGCTACACCATGGTCTCAAGTCCTTACAACTGGTTGCTGCTAAGTAGTTTCTTGTGTTTCTTGTATTGGATGAGCGACTGGTTCTTGCAAAGTAGTTTCTTGTGGTGGATGAGCGACTGGTTGTAGATCTACAGGAAAAGCAGATATGGGGTGTTTTTTGCAAAGATGCTCTTTTAAGGATGGTGTGAGTTTTAGTTGTTTTAAGCCATATGCTCTTTGATTGCAGAACGTAATTAATTGTACACAGATTGCATTTAGTTTAAAATGTGCATGTGTGTTTAGAAAAATAACCTGGACAGCCATTATCCAACCATAAATCAGACATCACAGCCAATAAAGACAAAGATCACTGTAAATTACATTAATAACAGCTAATAAAAACTTCTGAGCAGAAAACTGTGGTCCTCGACCTTCCCTAATATAACAAAACAGACAAAAATCTCTATTCATCTTCCACACAGTTTCAAAGATTAATTTCTAATGGTTTCTAATAACATTTATAATGCTTTATTTCAGTTAAAATAATACTCTACACTCAGTCAGTTTTACCATGTTAAACTGCCCTGGTGAAACTGAAGCTCCTGAAATAACAGGATACTGTATTACACTATACATATACTACTAAAATACTACATCTAAAGCAAAACATAGTATTACTGCACCAGTCTTCTCAGCTAGAATTTGCAGATTATAGGATTTAGTAGTTGATTCCATAACCTGTTGTGTTCGGTTCGGTAAAATGCTAGTTAATATAATTGCAATGGACTAAAATTTACTGACTTTACTCACCCAGAGTTTAACAAATTCCCCAATGTTTGATAGCCTACTTTTTGTAATTTTTTGAATGGTTTTCTTCCACATTGTAACACTTGTGATGTTCATGGTCAAAGTGATCGGCCTACAAAAAATTGCTTATAAATCTCTCATTATGCTACATTATCAAAATATTGGATTCCAAATATTGGATTCAATCTTTTTGTCATATTGTTTTCTTTCAATTGGGACAGGATTTATATTTCTTTTTGGAATTGATCAATGATAGGCCTTATTTATCTGAGTTTATGTACCTCAGTTTTTGAGAGAAAAAAGCGTTATTTGTGGATAATTTTGTCAATTTTTTATGAAAAGAATTGCACTGTTTATCACACTAGTGTGCTTTGATTAATCAGGAAATTAAATGTAATATGCTGAGAACATCTAGTAGATTTAAGCCTCTTGCACTGCCCTTACGGAAATAATTTATTTCCCTATATATGGAGGCCTCAATATATTAAATGATATAACAGTATATTTGATATACAGAAAAATATATTACGTAAATATATTAAAATATATTGAATATTTTATAAGAAATTGCGCTTTTCATATATTGAAAAATATGATAACATATTTACTTATATATCATAATGTGTGTAATTTTATATTCAGCAATATACTTCATAATATATAGATTTATATGTGATCAGATAATATGTGAAACCGATATAGATAAATATATAATGCAATACATTTCTTATATTTTTTAGTTATTTACAATTAGAATGTTTCATAATTTCAAGTTGCCATTCAGTCGGTCACGTTCGACGTACGTCGGACAGACCGACGAATAGGAATCTCGCTAGAGAGGCCAATCTACTTCGAGTGTAACTAAAACGAGCCAATGCACATTGGCATGCAATCATATGCATCAGCTGCTCGCCTCGCAGCGCGGGTATATAATGAGCAGCAGGTGCGTTGCATCTTCAGCTTTTCGCTTCGGAGCCGAACGGTGTTTGTTCCTGTTCTCTGCAAGCGACTGTCTGCTAGAAGACGAGTCAAGCTTTTTGGTTGAACTTCTCTTTTTTTCCGAGTGCGGGCGAACAGCACAGCAGCGGGGTCGAAGTCCTCTCTTTTTCTGTTTTTGTTTTGTTTGCCGTTTTTGAGCAAATAGCTGTTTTGACAGCGTCAGAAGGCTGTTCTCACGGCCGGTACGGTGCGCTTTTGAGTGCTAAAAAGCCGTTTTTACGGCTGGTAAGAGTGAGCGCCTTCAAAGAGAGAGAGAGCACACGACAGGCTGCACACAATCCCTGTCTGTGTTGCGGCGGCCGTTCCCCTGCGTGCTTCAGCAGTTTTAAAAGAGTAAAGTCCCTGAAAGAGCTTACACAAGTAGATTTGTGTCTTTTTAAAGATGACATCCTACTTGTGTTTCTGGATGCGGTCGTTCCTGTCCTCACTGACGGCCACGATCACTGTTTCACATGTCTGGGCACGTGCTGAAATGATGTTCATGGGTGTTTCATGTTTTCATATGAGAACATGATCATGTCGACACGCCGGTCGTGACTCTTCTTTCTCCGGGAAGCTTGAGTCCCCTCTGTTGTTGGCCAGCTGCCGCTTGTGTGTAAAAGCACAGCCGCGGGTCTGCCCGACACTCTGGGAGATCGTGGAGATCAGCAAGAGCAAACCTCTCGCTCCTCTGCGTGTCGTGTGCCGTCGAGCTGCCGGGCTGCAGCGCGGGTTGTCACGTCAACCCAGCGCTCGCTCGGCGCTCTAGATGCGCGGTTCCTTTGCATAATCTCCATTGTAGCGCCCTCTCTGGTGCACCAGAAGAGGTCTACTTTGCTGATATGGCTTGGGTGACATGAGGTTGAGGGGTTCCTTCGGGGAACCAACCCCCTAGGGCCCCTCCCTCTCTAGCGCATTGCAAGCTGTGCAGTTTCTGAATTGGATTGCTGGTCCTTCTCATAGGGGAACCTAGCATTTCATTCAGAGCTCCAGCTGAGGGACAGACGTCGATTGCAGCATCGGAGAGAGTGCTGTTATGCTCTGGAAATGAGGGTGATGCTGCCCACTGTAATGGTGTGTGCTTATGCTGAGTCAGATTCGGAGTTTACAGCCATGCTTTCCTGGGTCTTCCAGATGTGCATGGAAAACTTGGCAGTATGGGGGTATATTGGTGCCATAAATATGGAATGCCAAAAGTGCTACAATCTGCATAAGTTTTTCCTCTCTCACTACCCTCTTGGATGGGGTGGCTGTACACAGACCACACCCACCCTGCATGTGAGGCCAAGGCACTCTTTTTGCATGAGGGTAGTTCTGTGCTGGGGTTGAGCTGCGCTTGTTGACTAACCATGATCAAAGTCACAGCACAGGCCCTCAGCCAGACGATGTCCACCTCAGTGGTCCAGAAGTGCCCCCTGGCTTACCTTGTGAGGTGCAAGAAGTTGTCAAGCTAAATGCTTTCTCAATGCTCCCATCTTACGAGGTGGCCTTTTCGGTGACACTGTCGAGGACTGAGCCCAGTGGTTCTCCTCAGTAGCGGATCGGGGAGCTTCCCATGACAAACCATTGAGTTCCTCTTGGGCCGCCCCTCAGTCTGCTCGTCGCCAAGGGTGTTGTCCCATGCAAGAAACTAGGGCCCAGCAGCTTCTGCTGTGTCCATTGCGGGGAGATGACGCCTCCCGTCTCTGCAGCTGTTTAAGTGGTTGGTGAGAATCACCCCTGAGACGGGCGACCCAGAGATGGGTGGGGCTGCTCTTCCACCCCTGCAGGAGGGCCGGGTGGTAAATCCTTTTATTGGGTTTGTTTCTGTTCCGCCACTGACCCAAGAGGCAGCGGTACCCAAATTTAAAAGAGCAGTTCCTCCATTTCCAGGTCTGAAGAGGGTTGGAGAGCAGTGGGAGGAGAAAAACCTTCTTCTATCGCCAGCGGTCAGCAGTGAGCAGCGGGCAGCCAAAGCCTCGACTGCTCCCTCTGTCCATCCATGGAACCAGGTAAGTATTGCCTAGCACACTGTGACGCCGCTTCGGGCCGCCTCACAAAGAGAGCCCCCCGAGCCGCATCCCTGTGTTCCACCTCGCTGCCCCGCTGCGGGTACGCCAGTGGTCCCTTTGGTCCCACTTGTACGGTCTTTGCGAGCCTGGTTAGCGCTTCCCAGTCCGTCTCGCTGGCTCATTCGGACCATCAGGCTCGGCTATGCGATTCAGTTCGCCCGGCATCCCCCCAAGTTCAGGGACGTCCTCTTCACTACAGTGAAAGATGTCGTTGCCCGTCTTGCGTGCGGAGATCGCAGTCCTACTGACGAAGGATGCGATAGAGCCGGCCCCTCCAGCCGATATGAGGTCAGGGTTCTGCAGTCCCTACTTCATTGTACCCAAGAAGAGCGGTGGGTTACGACCGATCTTGGACCTGCGAGTTTTGAATCGGAGCCTGTACAAGCTACCGTTCAAAATGCTTATGCAGAAGCGCATTTTTGAGTGCATCCGTCCTCGAGATTGGTTTGCAGCGATCGACCTGAAGGACGCGTACTTCCATGTCTCGTTTCTTCCGCAACACAGGCCATTCCTGCGCTTTGCGTTCGAAAGTAGAGCATATCAGTACAGGCCCTGTCTCCCCGCGTCTTTACGAAAGTCGTAGAGGGAGCCCTTGTTCCCATGAGAGAACAGGGTGTTCGCATTCTCAACTACCTCGACGACTGGCTCATTCTAGCACAGTCCCGGGGTCAGTTGTGCGAACACAGGGATTTGGTGCTCAGACACCTCAGCCAGTTGGGCCTTCAGGTCAACTGGGAAAAGAGCAAACTCTCCCCTGTGCAGAGGATCTCTTTTCTCGGTATGGAGCTGGATTCGGTCAAACAGCACGCCTCACAGAGGAATGTGCTCAGTCAGTGTTGAACTGCCTGAATACGTTCAATGGCAGGACAGTGGTCCCACTGAAATTCTTTCAGAGGCTCCTGGGGCATATGGCGGCCACGGCGGCAGTAACCCCGCTCGGTCTGCTTCATATGAGACCGCTTCAACACTGGCTTCAAGGCCAAGTCCCGAGATGGGCGTGGCAACACGGCACGTTCCGGGTGCCAATCACTCAGGAGTGCCGCCAAGCCTTCAGTCCGTGGTCGGACCCTTTGTTTCTCCGGGCAGGAGTGCCCCTAGAACAAGTGTCCCGGCATGCTGTGGTATTCACAGATGCTTCTGCCACCGGCTGGGGTGCCACGTACAACGGGCATGCAGTGTCAGGGGTTTGGACGGGACCCCATCTGCATTGGCACATCAATTGCCTCGAGTTGCTAGCAGTATGTCTTGCTCTGAGCCGCCTCAAAGGGCCGCTACAGGGCAAGCATGTACTGGTCTGTACGGACAACACTGCGACCGTTGCGTACATTAATCGTCAAGGTGGACTACGCTCCCGTCGCATGTCGCAACTCGCCCCCCATCTCCTCCTCTGGAGTCAGAAGCGTCTGAGGTCGCTTCGTGCCATTTTTGTCCCTGGTGTGCTCAACCATGTGGCCGATGAGCTATCACGAGCTGAGCTGCCAGGAGAGTGGCGACTCCACCCCCAGGTGGTCCAGCTGATCTGGAGAGAGTTCGGAGAGGCTCAGGTAGACTTGTTTGCCTCACCAGAAACCTCCCGCTGCCAGTTGTTTTACTCCCTGTCCGAGGGAACACTCGGGACACACGCACTGGCACTCAGCTGGCCCCGGGGCCTTCGCAAATATGCGTTTCCCCCAGTGAGCCTACTTGCAAAGACTCTGTGCAAAGTCAGGGAGGACGAGTAGCAGGTCCTCTTAGTTGCGCCCTATTAGCCCAACCAGACCTGGTTCCCAGAACGTTCACTCCTTGCGACAGCCCTCCCTGGCCCATTCCTCTGAGGAAGGACCTTCTTTCTCAGAGACGGGGCACTCTTTGGCACCCGCGTCCAGACCTCTGGAAACTCCATGTCTGGTCCCTGGACAGGACGCGGAGGTTCTAGGTGACTTACCCCCTGAGGTACTTAACACCATCACTTCAGCATGTGCACTGTCTACGAGACGTGCTTACGCCTCGAAGTGGAACCTGTTCGTCGAGTGGTGTTCTTCGCGCCGAGAAGACCCCCGAAGATGCTCGATCGGAGTCGTGCTTTCTTTCTTGCAGCAAGGGTTGGAGCGTAGGCTGTCCCCCTCCACCCTCAAAGTCCATACTGCTGCTATCTCCGCTTACCACGACCACATAGATGACAAATCTGTTGGTCAGCACGACCTGGTCGTCAGGTTCCTTAGGGGGGCGAGACGGTTAAATCCTCCTCGTCCCCCCTCCATACCCTCTTGGGACCTCGCTCTGGTGCTAAGAGCACTTCAGATTGCTCCCTTTGAGCCTTTGCAATCAGCAGACTTAAAGATTCTGTCTATGAAGACTTTGCTGCTGGTTGCATTGGCCTCCATCAAGAGGGTAGGGGACCTGCAGTCATTTTCGGTCGACGAATCGTGCCTGGAGTTCGGGCCGGGTGATAGCCACGTGGTACTAAGACCACGGCCTGGCTATGTGCCCAAGGTTCCTACCACTCCCTTCAGGGACCAGGTGGTGAGCCTGCAAGCGCTGCCCTCGGAGGAGGCAGACCCAGCCCTGGCTTTGCTCTGTCCAGTTCGCGCTTTGCGACTGTACATAGACAGAACCCAAAGCCTCAGAACCTCAGACCAGCTCTTTGTCTGTTATGGAGGCCAGCAGAAGGGAAAGGCTGTCTCCAAGCAGAGGATGGCCCACTGGATAGTGTTTGCCATCGCCCTGGCTTACCAAGCTCAGGGCGTGCCCTGCCCGTTCAGGTTGCATGCTCACTCCACGAGAGGTGTCGCATCCTCCTGGGCGCTGGCTCGTGGCGCCTCGCTGACAGACATTTGTAGAGCTGCGGGCTGGGCGACACCTAACACGTTTGCTAGATACTATAGCCTTCGTGTCGAGCCGGTCTCCTCCCATGTTCTCGCCTCAGGTCAGAGGCACGGAGAGGCTTAGTGTCGGATTGCTGCGCTGCATGCGCTTCTTCACTCCAGAGAGTCCCTACGGGCAGACCCTGTCGAGTCCTCCGATATCCCTTCGGCAGCCGACGTGGCGGAGCGTCTGGCGCCAGACCTATACTCCGTTGTATCCTTGAGAACCGGGTTTAGGCTGGGTTCCATATGTGTGACCCTACGGGGATCCCATATGGTTGGTTCCACGGTTGCTCCTAAACGAAGCCCGTGTCTTTCCCTCTGGGATAACCTACCCTTCATCGGGTTGGAGTCACCCTAGCTCTTCCATATGTAGCACAGCCCTACAGGGTTAGTCCATATGTACTTCTCCACATAACTCCTTCGGGGAAGGATGTGGCTTCCGCAGCGTTCCTTTCCCAGCGAAAGGGTACGCTTTCCCAGCGTTATCCAATAGTCTCACTGAATGGGTTTTGGGGAACAGCAGTGATCGACTCTCTCTGTGTTAGCCCTGTCCCACCATCCTCAGGCAAGGGGGTTCAGGTGGCTTACAACAGAGCGCTGGAAGGGGGCAGCTCCTGTGGCGCTTTGGTAGGGATTCCTATTCGTCGGTCTGTCCAACGTACGTCGAACGTGACCGACTGAATGGGAACGTCTCGGTTACAAAGGTAACCCTCGTTCCCTGAAGGAGGGAACTGAGACGTACGTCCCGTCGCCACAGTCGCTGTACCCCGCTGATGCTGCCGACTATCCGGTTCGGCTCCTTAGCGAAAACCTGAAGATGCAACGCACCTGCTGCTCATTATATACCCGCGCTGCGAGGCGAGCAGCTGATGCATATGATTGCATGCCAATGTGCATTGGCTCGTTTTAGTTACACTCGAAGTAGATTGGCCTCTCTAGCAAGATTCCTATTCGTCGGTCTGTCCGACGTACGTCTCCGTTCCCTCCTTCAGGGAACGAGGGTTACCTTTGTAACCGAGACGTTAGTTAACAAAAGCACAAGCACACATGCATGTAATAAATAATAATAATAATAATAATAATAATAATAGTTCCTTACATTTATATAGCGCTTTTCTGGGCACTCAAAGCACATTACATATGGAAGGGGGAATCTCCTCAACCACCACCAATGTGCAGCATCCACCTGGATGATGCGACAGCAGCCATATTGTGCCAGAACGCCCACCACACACCAGCTTATTGGTGGAGAGGAGACAGAGTGATAAAGCCAATCAGTTTCTTGGGATGCTTAGGAGGCCATGATGGACAATGGCCAATGGGCAAATTTGGCTAGGATGTCGGGTTACACCGCTACACTTTTTGAAGGACATCTTAGTTAGACATTTAGTTTAAAGTCTCATCCGAAGGACGGTGCTTTTTGACAGTATAGTGTCCCCATCACTATACTGGGGTGTTAGGACTGACTGGGGTATTAGGAGGACCCACAATTACACAGCAATTACTTTTTAAATAAAGTAATTGTTGTCTTAATGATGTTCAGCCAACCTAATTACAGGCTGTACTCTTGTATAAATGAGTTCAGACGTACTACATCCGCTATGTTTTTGGTGTCACATGACCTACCAGCGTCGGTTACCTCCCTTCAACTCCATTCACAAATCCTCTCCCATGGCCTCATGAGATAGTAAAGTGTCCACCGTATCAGAGATTGTATATTATAGGGAGATGAGAGGGTCTGTATCTCTAACCACTGGAGAAAGTGTAACTGTGCATTCAAACTGCCGCCGGCGGGAGGGTCAAAGTAAATGACAAGTTGTGGCAACCAATCGGAATTCTCTCAAGCGAGGACCTCTACATTTTGATTGGTTGCTGTGGAACCGCGTCATAGCTCATTAACATGTTAAGTTGACCTGACTTTAACTCTCCGCGACGCTCTCACCATCCAAGACGTGCCGCGGCGCTCTTGCCAGAGCTCACCGCCGGCTCACATTGAAAATGAATGACTTCCTTTCACTTTGAAGCTCTCACCGGCGGCAGTGTGAATGCACAGTAATGGCTAACTTAATCACATGCAGCACCTCTCAGCCTATCGCGTACCGCCAGAGCCAGAGTGTTAGCTTTAGCTACTATGAATTCGGACATACTACTACATACTACATATATACGTTTTTCATGTACTATATAGTAGAGTGGTATTCGATTTCGGACACAGCAATGATGGTAAGGCTGATTTATACTTCTGAGCCTCTGCGCCATAGGCTATGCGTCTGTTTTTATTTATACTTCTGAGTCATTGTCCGCGTCGATGTGCATGTAAACCTCTAGTAGGCAGTGTCCGAGGTAATGCCAAAGAAGCAGCTTGTCATGTACGTTGTCAGAGAAGCTTAAAAATAGAAACGGCAGATAAGCGGCAAATAGGTAACGACTTTTGTTGCAGTATGACTGCATGTGTCCTCTGAAACAAAGCGTTTTTCATTCCTATGGAAGTTGAAAATGCTTGCTTTTCTCCTATTGCTCCACGCCAGTTTTTTTACCTGAGGGAGGGGTTCTAGTAGACCAATCACAGCGCTTGTGGTCCGCGTAGAATTGACGCGTTGTTACATTTTTGAAGTGCACGTCAGATTACACTTCAGATTACACCGCAGCTACTGCATACACTCGATGCAGAAGTATAAATAAGCCTTTACTGAATAAAATTATGCACATGTGCAGTAAGCTGAATGTGTGCAAGGAACTAATGGTTTAAAAAACAAATCCTGAGTTTAAAGAGAAAGTTTAGCATTGTAAGCCCACTGAACCTGATCTTACCCAGGTTGGATTTGTCTGGTTTTGTCAACTATACACCTAGCTACTCTGAAACAGTGAAAACCTACTTGCAGATCCATGAAATCTCTCTGCCAGCTGTAGTGTGACTAACTGTCCTCTTTGAAGTAGGATTTTACCTGCGATATTTCTTTACAACATACATTCTCCCCAGGACTGAGTCTGAAGTAGTTACCACACGAACACCTGTTAAAATTACAACATAAGCGTTTTTATAATACTTTGCAATGGGAGATTTAGTTTGTGCTAAAAATACTATATGATTTTATTTACTATTCCGGCATTCACATTCAAGATAAACTTTCAATTTGATAAATACATATTTTACTTTTTATAAATATTGAAAGTACAAAAACATACCAGTGCGAGACGACTTCTATCTGCACTTCATCAGGTTGATCTTAACTTTCTCCAGTATGTATGAGAGGGTCCAAATGTTCGAACTGATAAGGCACTGGACCTGCACTGTCAACAATCTGTTCACAGTGCGATTCAGGAGAATCTGGTGGGGAGTCGAGTCAAGTCAAGTCACCTTTATTTATATAGTGCTTTTTACAATGCAGATTGTGTCAAAGCAGCTTTACAGTGATAACTGGCAAATAATTTTGGCTGCACAGCAGCTCTTAAAGAAAATGGTTTCATTGTCCAGCTTAAATAAATTCCGTATTGATTCATTCCATCAAGGTTCGTAGTGTTAAAAAGACAGACTCTCTTTCACCTAAATTATTCAAGAGTGCTGGAGAGGTTTCCAATCTAATCAGGAGTAAAAAGATGGCATCAGAGAGGAGGAGACACACTTTCCAACAAAGAAAGAATAATTGGCCTGATCTGAACAAGAATCCTAAAACTGTCTCTAATTGGTCTAACTGTAGTAAAAGTGCTATAGAAAAACTAATTGATGAATGTAAAAGATGAAAGCTGCTTGATCCAGACCTACAGGTGTAAGTTAACGTTTACTGACTATTGAGTGGTAAGATCCTCAGAGGAGAAAAACTATCAAAGCAAAGAGTGTGTCAGTGAAGGTGGTTGTGAATGTGTGTAGATGTGTGTTAGTTACAGGATCAGAGAATGACACCGTTCCTCTGTCATAGTCCAGATCAACTCTCTCACGATCAAGCTTCTGTTTAACATGAAAACCTGACCATTCATTCAGTCCATACATTTACATTTACATTTACATTTATTCATTTGGCAGACGCTTTTATCCAAAGCGACTTACAAGTGAGGAATACAACAAGCGAGTCGTCATGACGAGGCAAATAGACAAGAAGTGCTCATAATACAAGTTATAGGCAGTGCTCAGATCATCCGAAGCTACAATAGAGAGGGATTAGAGGAAGTGAAAGGATAGGAATAAGAAGTTTTTTTTTTTTTTTTTTTTTTTTTTAAGATGAGGTTAAGTGCTCACGAAAGAGATGGGTTTTCAGCTGTCTTTTGAATATTGCCAGGGATTCCGCATTCCGGATGGAGGCAGGAAGATCGTTCCACCAGCATGGAACAGTGAACGAGAACGTTCTGGAAAGTGATTTTGTGCCTCTCTGTGATGGTACCACAAGCCTTCGCTCCTTTAATGAGCGCAGGTTTCTGGTAGGAGTGTAGACTCGTAAGAGTGAGTGGAAGTAGGAGGGTGCTGAGCCTGTGGCAGATCTGTAAGCAAGCGTCAACGCCTTGAATTTGATGCGAGCAGCAAGTGGTAGCCAGTGAAGAGAGATGAAGAGAGGCGTGACGTGGGCTCTTTTGGGCTCGTTAAAGACGAGAGGTGCTGCTGCGTTCTGAATCATTTGTAGAGGCTTGATTGTGCATGATGGCAGTCCAGCCAGAAGAGCATTGCAGTAATCAAGCCTAGAAATGACCAGGGCCTGGACCAGAAGTTGTGTTGCATGCTCTGTTAGAAAGGGCCTGATTTTCCTGATGTTGTATAGTGCAAATCTGCATGACCGAGCTGTCTTTGCAATGTGGTCTTTGAAGGACAGTTGGTCGTCAAGGATTACTCCAAGATTTCTGGCCGAATTTGACGGGGTAATTGAGGATGTACCTAGCTGGATGATGAAATCGTGATTTAGAGTCGGATTGGCAGGGAATACGAGAAGCTCAGTCTTAGCCAGGTTGAGTTGTAGATGATGTTCTTCCATCCATGCCGAGATGCCCGCCAGACAGCTTGAGATTCGTGCAGCTGCTGTGGGATCATCTGGTTGGAATGAAAGGAAGAGTTGTGTGTCATCAGCATAGCAATGGTAGGAGAAACCATGTGCCTGAATGATGGGACCAAGTGATGTAGTGTAAATGGAGAAGAGGAGGGGTCCAAGAACTGAACCCTGAGGAACACCCGTGGTCAGTTGATGAGCTTTGGATACCTCCCCTCTCCAGGCAACCCTGAAAGACCTTCCTGTGAGATAGGATTCGAACCAGAGAAGCGGAGTACCTGTGATGCCCAGTGATGAGAGGGTGGACAGGAGGATCTGATGATTCACCGTGTCAAAGGCAGCAGATAGATCGAGCAGAATGAGAACTGATGATTTGGAATCAGCCTTTGCAATCCGCAGGGATTCAGTGACCGACAGCAGTGCAGTCTCAGTCGAGTGGCCACTCTTGAAACCGGATTGATTGACATCCAATTGGTTGGTCTGTGAGAGGAAAGATGACACCTGGTTGAAAACAACTCGTTCAAGTGTTTTTCCTATGAATGGTAGGAGAGAAACAGGTCTGTAGCTGTCTACAAGAGACGTGTTTAATGTGGGTTTCTTAAGCAGTGGGGTTACCCGAGCCTGCTTGAATGTGTTAGGGAAAGTGCCAGTGTGGAGGGATGTGTTGATGATGTGTGTCAGTGCTGGTAAAAGTGTGGGAGCGATGGCTTGTAGAAGGTGTGTGGGTATGGGATCTAGAGGGCAGGTGGTGGGATGGCTGGAGAGGAGAAGTTTGGATACTTCTGTCTCAGTGAGGGGGGAGAATGAAGAGAGGAGGTATGTGGCTGTGTGTGTGGTTGGTCTGAGTTCCTGTGTGTGTGGAGCGGAGAACTGACTGCTGATGGTAGATGTTTTATCAGTGAAAAATGTAGCAAAATTATCAGCAGTAAGGGATGAGGTGGGTGGTGGTGGAGGGGGGCAGAGGAGAGAGTTGAATGTTTTGAAAAGTGTGCGTGTGTTTGGAGCGCTGTTGATTTTGTTGTGGAAATAGGAAGATTTAGCAGCATGAATTTCAGCAGAAAAGGATGAGAGCAGAGATTGATAGCTACTTAGGTCAAATTGGTCTTTTGATTTGTGCCACTTCCTCTCTGCAGCCCTGAGTTTGGTCCGATGTTCACGAAGAACATCAGATAACCAGGGATTAGAGGGAGTGGCACGTGCAGGCCTGGATGACAGAGGACAGATACTATCTAGAGAAGAAGTTAATGTGGAACATAAGGTGTCTGTTGCTGTATTCACATCTAGAGATGCGAATTGTGAGGGTGAGGGAAGAGAGGATGATACAGTAGAGGAAAGATCAGAAGAAGAAAGAGAGCGCAGGTTTCGTCTGAAGGTAACTGGTAGCGGGGTTGGTGGTGAACAAATGGGGAGTTGTAGATTAAAAGTAATGAAGAAATGATCGGAAATGTGCAGAGGTTTTACAAGAATGTTGTCGGTGATGCAGTTGCGTGTGTAAATGAGATCAAGTTGGTTGCCAGATTTGTGCGTACTTGTGGTGATGAATGAGGCTAGAAGAGAGTGGAAGTCTGAAGCATAAGGCTTCTCTAGATGAATGTTGAAATCGCCAAAAACTACAAGTGGGCTACCATCCTCTGGGAATGAGGACAGCAGCATGTCCAGTTCCTCTACAAAGGTACCCAGTTGGCCTGGGGGGCGATAAATTACTACGATATGAATTTTGACAGGAATTGCGATTGTAATAGCATGAAACTCAAATGAATTGTAGTTGCAAAGAGAGGAATGAGTCGAGTATTTCCAATTGTCAGAAATGAGAAGACCTGTGCCCCCACCCCTACCAGATTGGCGAGGGGTATGAGAGAAAGTGAAGTTGTTGGAGAGAGCAGCAGGAGTTGCTGAGTCCTCTGGACGAATCCAGGTCTCAGTCAAGCCCAAGATATTAAGAGAAGAATTAGTAGCAAAGGCTGGAATGAAGTCAGCTTTGTTAACTGCTGACTGACAATTCCATAGACCCACAGAGACAGAGAGAGGAGTATTAGTGTTAGAAGAGGAGTAAACAGGACGCAGGTTAGAAATATTGCGCTGCCTTTTACGTGGGTTAGTGGAGCGTTGCCGAGAGACAACAGGAATGAGTTGAAAGCACATGCTGAGGAAGAAGGAAAAGTGTGAAAGGAGGGAAGAAACTAAAGTGCCTACCGGTGTCGTTGCTCGGTGGAGTCTACAGTATGCAGTATGCAGTATGACCATACTGATCATACTGCACACTCCAGACATCAGTATAGAAAACTTGTCCCTTCCTCTGGTTTGATGCTGTAGTTACTCCAAGATTCCAGCATCGACTTTGTTTAACCTCCACATCCCAGCAGTGTGTTCCTGAGTTAAAACCCTCTGAACCCAGAACACAGTAATAATCGTCAAATCTCTCTGGATTATCAGGAAGCGGATGTTTGTTCTCTCTCCATCTCACACTGGTCAGCTCATCAGACAGGATGAGAGATGGATTTGAAGTGTTTGGATCCAGAATCACAGGAGCTGATGAGACAATCAACAGCTGCTTTTATTCTGATGTTCATATAATGATCAAGAGTGAACCGTACACAGATTATTATGAATTATGACACTCGTTCTGTTGATTAAACACATCAGAGATCTTTAAAACTGTCAATCTTCCCCTATGGGTCATTTCCAGTGTGTCTGTAAGAGCACAGATCTTTTCCAGACTCACTGTTTTGGACGATGTCCTGCATCTTCTTCCAGACTCTGAACTGCAGGTTGCCCAAGTAACGTGACACATGAATCAAAGCTCCAGAATCCATCTGTGGATCCGGCTGTGAGATCTGGACTCTGGAAGAACATTCAGGAGTCAGAACTGCAGTGGCTTTGGATCAGAATCAGAGACACCAGCAGATCACTCACCTTTCCTTTGAGACTGGAAACTTCTGCAGAACAAACACACCATTTATCATCAAGAACTCAATCAATCAATCAATCAATCAATCAATCAATGATGTGAAATCAGACCTTCAGGAAGCAGACATCATTGGCTTTCTTCATCTCCTCCATGTCTTTGATTGTGTGTGAAAGAGCTGAGATGTGTCTGTTCATCTCCTCCAGCTTCTCCTTCATCATCTGCTTCTTCTGCTCCTCTTCCTCCCTCAGTGCAGTGATTGTAGCTTCTTCTTCATCTCTGAGAAACTGATGAAGCTTCTCAAACTGCTGTTTAATCTGATGCTCTGTGTGCTCAGCTTGAGACTGAAATCACATCACATTCACATCAATCATCGCAAAGACACAACTGATTCTGGAAACAGCATGAAGAGTGAGAGTGTAAATGTGGGTTAGTTAGCAGAGTAGTTTTGTTTAATTAGATAATAATATTAAATAATAATATAAATTGCATAACTGAACTTTTACTAAACAGTTGTCAAATATTTTTGATAGAAAATAATAAGAACTTTGACAATTATGGGCAGCTGGTTGTGCTCGACACATTATTGGTTATTTAATTTTTGTGTGAAAAAGACTAACAATAAGAACAAGATCGGACAATTATAAACATTATAGAAATTAATTAAATGCAAAATATTTTCACCTAATTAACATAACTTTCAAAAGTCAAAAACAACTTGTCTTTACTACATTTCTTTGCAGTGGGAAACATAATGATGAGGATACATACAAATGACACGTATTTACAAAGCAAAGGGCGTATTCAATCAGTAGTTCGTTCAGTAGGTCCAACCCAATGAAATGCTCCTTCACAGTCAGCACTTGAAAACTATTGGCCTCGTGCTTTAGTCAAAGTCAAGGCTGAGTTTTGGTTTGTGATCAAACTTTGTTTGGGAGTCTGACTTGGAAGACTCGATGGACTGAACACTCTTGATGGCATGAATCTCTGCTATCGGGTAATATCATGGTCTGACTCATTTTTCAGAATGACTGGTATGCAGCATGGCAGCTTAGGTGAAAGGGATTGCACGGCTGTGTCATATGCATAGTCTATAACTTGTTTGTCTGTCTCTGACTCAGGGGTGTCTACTGTAATTATCCTATGAATAGACCGATACTGTATAAGAAAGTCATATACTTCTTCATCAGCTACTACCCCACTAACTGAGTTAGGGATTTTCACACTGATGTTTGAACTACTTCCATCATGAAGCATGGTCTGGTCTGTGGCTATTACTTTTATATCTGCCTTGACCACTCCTGGCTGACTCGCCAAATTTATGTAGCATCCTGCAATGTAAATACTATCCACTGAACCAGTTCAAAACTTGAAAGGAGTAAGAAGGAAGATATAAAACTTATACAGGAGACCAGAGGTTAAATATAGAAACTTGAGGGATTTCTGTGAACCAGAAATACGACTCAGTAAATGATAGTAAACAATTTTTTTTTCTTCAAAAACACAGATAATATAAAGACTTATAGGCATGATTAGTATATACGATTTATATAAATACATCCAATGCATTCAACATTTCTACCCAACATGTCTGTGTTTCAGTCAATAATGGAATGTGATTATGTCAGACAAATCAGCTGTTCTAATCAAAGTTGTAAATATGTCAAAAGTATCAAATCCTCACCTTGATGTGTTGAACTGTTTTCTCAAACTTTCCTTTAATGTTTTTATTGTGGTTCAGTTTCTCCTGTAAGGACTTCAGTGCTGTATTGAGCTCCTCCTGCAATTTAATGTTCAAATCTATGAGACACCAGATATTTCTGTAATACGTTCATGTGTGTAATGCATAGTATGAGCAAAATGGAGACATTTGTTAATTTATGATAAGCTTTAATCCTCAAAAATAAATGTCTTACCTTATATGATGAAACCACTTCACCGATGGGTCTGAATGTGTGATTGACGTGTTTCTGTGAATCTCTGCACACTAAACACGCAGGCTGTTTGTCCTCCAGACAGAAGAGTTTGAGTTTCTCACTGTGTAAACTGCAGATCTCCTCAGATCCTGATGAACGCCTCTCATTTCTCTCCTTCAGGAACGACTCACACAAGTTTTTTAATGCAAGGCTAACTGGAGGATCATATCTTGAGGATCTTCTCCTGCAGACAGGACACTCCTGAGTTCCCTTGGTTCTCCAGAACTGTTGAAGACACTCTGTACAGAAACTGTGACCACATGATAAAACAACAGGATCCCTGAAAATATCACGACACACAGGGCAAATATGATCATATTCAGCTGGTCCATTTTCACTGTTTGAGATCCAGCAGTCCAAACTTTAATGTCACTTTCTGAATCAAGGTTTCAAAAATGAACAACGACAAGAATCACAAAGCTCTGCTATCTGATCAGAAACAAACTTCTCATAAATCTTTCTTGAAATTGTTTCTCTTCATTCTTCTTTGATCGATGTCTTGAAATTAAAAAAGGCATCAGTATGACAGAAAGGAGTGAAGTGATGAGTCAGTCTCTTCCTGGTAAATGATGTAAGAGGGTGGACCAGTTTCTGATTATCTTTAGGTATGCTGTGCAGCAGGTCAGACAGTAACATCAGGATTTATTCAAGTTCATGCCAAATAAATGCATTCATAATGGGCACATTAGAGAACACGTATACTTTTGGGCTGTACTCACAAATCTACTTACGGACAAAATGGAACTGCCGCTGCGTTCGTTCCGTAAGTAGAATAGAGAAGGTGTAGGTCATACAGCGCAAGCTTTTTGAAGAATACGAAAGTGCGGTTTTGGCGGAAGCATGTGCAAGGCGATCATTTGTCTATATAAAGCATATACATTTACTTTTTTTTAGAAAATGACAGATCGTTTCACTAGATAAGACCCTTATTTCTCGTCTGGTATCGTTTAAAACCCTTTGAAGCTGCACTGAAACTGTAATTTTGACCTTCAACCGTTTGGAGGCCATTGAAGTCCATTATGTGATTCCAGTTTCTGATTATCTTTAGGTATGTTGTATAGGCATGATTAGTATATACGATTTATATAAATACATCCAATGCATTCAACATTTCTACCCAACATGTCTGTGTTTCAGTCAATAATGGAATGTGATTATGTCAGACAAATCAGCTGTTCTAATGCAGCAGGTCAGACAGTAATATCAGGATTTATTCATGTTCATGCCAACTAAAAACATTCATAATGGACACAGAGAAAACGTATATTTTTTGGGGTGTACTCACTTGTGTGGCCAGCGGTTTGGACATTAATGGCTGTGTGTTGAGTTATTTTGAGGGAAAAGCAAATATACACGGTTATACAAGCTGTACACTCACTACTTTACATTGTAGCAAAGTGTCATTTCTTCAGTGTTGTAAAGGTCAGCTTGTTATCATCAGGTGTCTTCAATAATCAAGCAATCATCACTTAATTAACCACTTAACACTGCTTCAGTGTTACTTTTAATACCCTGCTGATGGTTCCCATATGAACACAAAGTGGTATAATTTAAGACCGGGAATTTACTGTGCAAGAACTCTTTATGTATTTAAATAAAGATTACATTTTTTTTTTTTTATCTCTGAATAATGGAATTTTTTATTTCAAGAACATACAGTTCTTGAAACATTTATAATTTAACATATCAATAATCCCAGTTTAATATTTGAAAATATGCTTTGTCGTAATTCTAACAGAAATTCACTAATCTCAATCCTTTTATGTTGTTTTCCTTCCTGTTTTCTTCTTTTGCCACACACTGTGTACACATTTGCCAGTGTGTACATTGGCAATCAGAAAGGCGAATTGGGAGAAATCACATGAGATGCAGTTTGAACTTTTACCCTAACCAGTCTGAGTGCAATAAACAATTCAAATAAGGCTTTGCACTTTAGTGTAGTTGGATATGGTGGTGAGTATACAAAGTATATTTCACTGTAAACAACCATGTGTATGTGAGTAAAATACATGAATGCGACACATGAATGTTCACTGACTGTTTATTTCAGAGAGCTAAATTTATTGTCATTTGGACACTAATTTGATGCCAGGAATAAGCATATGAATCTCAACAATGGTGACATGCTGCAATGCATACTGGAAACCATGGATGAGTTTTATATTATGGTAGCTCCCAGAATGCATTTCAGTTTGAAACATGTTACCATTGTTGAGATTCATAGCTGGTTCTTGATATCTGTGTCTAAAAATAGTAAGGTTTCAATGTTTTGTGTACAAAGAAGTGCTGTCAATTGATTAAAAAAAAACTAATTAATTGCATATATTTCTTTAATAAATCATGATTATAAACAGTAGAGTTTTTAATATTTTTATATTTCATGATATATATTTTATAGTTTTAATATTTTAATATTTTATTTTAATATTTTCACAGTTACTCTGCAAATTAATGTAGAAACAACTTAAAGACAGCATATTTTAAATATTTGTTTAATGGCATCTTTTTATGAATGTCTATGAAAATGATTTTTTTAAAACATTAATTATTGACATTCAACATTACAGCATAACTAAACCATATCAATTTCAACAGTTATTAGGCTTAAAAAATAACTTTTAAAGTGAACTTAAAACTAAATCTTCACACTGTAAAAAATAAATCTGTAAAATAACAGAAAAAGTACTGGCAGCTCATTACCTGGACATTATCCAGTAATTTTACGGACATTTCCATCAACCCTAAAACACAACTCAATGAAGTGCAAAATTCTAAATACAGGTAAACACCTGTAAAAAATAAATATGTTAAATTAATACAGTACATTGTGCCCTATTTTTTACAGATTTTTTTAGAGTGCACATAAACCCACTATATTAAATGTCCTATTTTCCTGTGGCCTTCCTGGCTAACAGGTAGGAAATATACAGAAACTTAATAAAGTTATCAATCACTTTACAGTCTTCACTGCATACATTATAAATTAAATAAACTGTAGATTAATCCTTATTAAAGTTACCATTTTCTCTGTTACCTTCTTTAATTAACATTAATGACAGACATCACAGCAACTGGTTTATTAGGCTACTGTGACTTTAAGATCTCTGGCTGCCGAACATGACGCGGATCTGATGTGCATCTCATTTCCTCACAACTCTTTAAGTTCATTTAAGACTGCTCTTATGAGGATACTCGACAAAACAGCATTTTGTCATAATTCTGTGTTATGCATTAAGCATGTTTTGATATCATGATGTAGTAACCTGATTAAATCTCTTTCAGTGCTCAATAGTGGTGAGTTAATTTTACCTTGTTGATTATAACAACCTTGTGAGTCTAAATCTAAATTTTCAAAAGCTGTTCTACTCAAAAAGGTTAAAACTATGACTTAGACATACAAACATCAAGAATCAGTGTATGCATCACAATAATGGTGACTATCAAAAAGTATGCTGCAGTGCATTCTGGGTGCACCAATCAAAACTCATCTATAGCTCCCAGCATGCATTGTGGCATGAATAAATTATGAGCTGAATTACCTTAGGAAAGGCAAGTTTATTTAAAAAGCACATTTCATACACAATGGCTTGGTCCCTGACTTCGTGTTCACTCAAACCCACTACTCTCTGTAGTTTACAATGGATTACTAATATCCCACATTAGTCACCACAGAGTTTCAACCATCCCACTCAACATTAATTTTTGTCTCTTACCAGAGAAATTTGAAGATTTAAAATACATTAAAACAGTCAGAAATAAAAAGATGCATAAAGGATTGATAAAAAAAAAAATGCATTAAACAGTTAACCCGAGGACTGGTGTGATGTGTTCATGTTTTCTGGTTCTGCTTAAAATCCTTTGGGAAGATCAGTGAGGAGCCCATTACAATAATCCATCCTGCTGGTGATGAAAGCACACAAGTTTTAAAAAAAAATAAGTTGATTCAACTTAAAATAATTTGTTACCTGGCTGCCTTAAAATGTTGTGTTCAATAAGCTAAAAAACATTTGTTGTTTACACATATATTGGAGTTCCTTAAACCTAGAATTAATAGTTGGGGTAACAAAAGTGAAGCTGAATCAACTTAATATTTTGTTTAACCAACAAGTTTTTAGTAAGCCCAACTAGACGAGAAAGTTGTGCCAACCTAAATTCAAGTTGAAACAACATAAAATTAGTGAGACCAACAAATGTGGAGTTGTTTGAACTAAGCTTTTTGTTGAATAAACTTGTAAGTACAACGTCTTGTTGAATTAACTTACATTTTTAAGGCAGCCAGGTTACTTTTTCAAGAATAGTTAATCTCACTAGTAATGTTAAGTTCATTCAACTGGCCGAACTATTTAATTTGCCCACACAACTCAAGTTTCTATTTTTCTACTGTACCACATAAAAATGTAATGGACATTTAAGAACATGCAATGTATTTTATTTTATTTCAAAATTGACAGCATGCTATTTCGTATTAGTGTTTACTATAAAAACATCTTTAAAAACATTGACATTTCATATTAACTGTGGAACTATTATATAAAAAAAAAGTATGAAAAGTACGTTTGTCAAACAATTTAAAAAGTATGAAAACTATGTTCTCATTTCATAACGTCTGTCAAACAATTACCTAAAAAAACAAAACAGTTTTCATTTCATAACGTCTTTGTCAAACAATTTTCTAAAAAAAGTATGAAAACTTGTAGATGCAACAAGTTTTGGTAGCTTAGATTATCTCATTTTAAAACAAATGTGTTAAACTTTTTTTAACCATGCAAAATGGTGGTGTGATGCAACTACTGATTAGTGTACAAACAATAAACATTTGTGTAACTAACAAATCGATGCTACCATGCATGAACAAGTTTATCTAAGTCTTGATTGGAGACAAAACATCTAATTATTAAAAATGTTTTTAGATGATAATATGCTGATTTAGTTATTCCTTTTACATGACAACTGAAACTAAGGTCTGACTCCAAAATCACACCAAGATTCCTGACTTGATTTTTAGTTGTTTGACCCCTAAAGTGAAGGTACAGTCGTAGCTGTTATGTATCTTTGTAACTCATTGTAAGCCCTCTTTTGAGGCACCCGCAAGCACACAAACCCCTCCCCTCGCTTGCTTGAATATGGTTTAGAGAATGTGAACTTGGCTACACATGTCTTTACATCTCAAGAATGCCACTCCTTGACTTAGGTAAATTATCTTTTTCCACGTGGAATGTGAATGGGTTGGGGCACCCTATTAAAAGGAAGAAGGTGGTGGCTTCTCTTAAGCGTAATAAATTGGATATTTCTCCAAGAGACACATCTTGCTATGCAGGAAGCTGAAAAACTTGGCAGGGCATTAGGCGGTTACATGTTTTGCAGTGAAGGGTCAAGCAATAGTAGGGGAGTTATAATATTAATAAAAAAGCATTTTCAATTTAGATGTATTAAACAAATGAAAGATAAGTCCGGAAGAGTTATTATGGTTTGGGCTGAAATACAGGGGCAGAATTTATTATTGACCAATATCTATGCGCTTAATGTTAATGAACAAACTTTTTTTCTTTTTTCTTTTTTTATAGATTTAGAAGTGAAGTTGCGAGCTGCTGTGAATTATGAGATTGTGTTGGGTGGAGATTTTAATTTGTAAATGGATCCACTCTTAGACCATAACAGCCCAAAAGTGTATAACACACCTAAAGCAAAGTTGCCATTACTTAGGATATGTCAATCTCTCGGCCTCATAGATATTTGGAGACTCCTGAATCCACATGGAAGGGACTACACCTTTTTTTCAAATGCACATAACATTTTCTCTAGAATTGACTTTTTCCTTTTATCAAAATCACGTATCCCTTCTGTCATCGCATACACAATTGGAAATATCTTAATTTCGGACCATGCTTTTGTATGTTTAGAGGTGAAGCCTTATAGAGAGGAAAAAAAATCATATAGATGGCGTCTTAATACATCTCTTTTACAAAACCCAGTATTTCAACAAATGTTAAAAAAGAAATTAATGGGTACATAGAAACAAACTGGTCATCAGTATCTTTGGTGGGAGTGGCTTGGGATGCTTTTGAGGCAGTTATTAGGGGACGTATCATTCAATTTGCGGCGCATTCCAAGAAACGTAAAGCACAAGAACTTTTGAAGTTGGAAAATAGCATTAAAAAGGGCTGAAACAAAGATAAAACGTCAGGTGACACCTAGTGGTCTTCGAGAATTAACTCAAAGAATTAACTGAAATATAGATTTAACACCACTCTGTCTCAAAAGATTGAATTTTTGCTATTCAGGACAAGACAGACATATTTTGAGTCAGGAGATAAAGCAGGAAACCTTCTAGCTAATTATATGAAGCACAAGGAGTGTTCTTTCATTATTGCATCTGTTAATTCTTCTAGGGGAGATATATTTACTACTGCTACAGATATAAATAATACATTTAAAGAATTTTATATAGATCTTTACAAGTCAGCATCATCATCGACTGATGAGGATATTAGCAGATTCCTGGAACCATTAGATCTCCCTAAACTATCAGAAGATAAGGATTCAGGTGATTGTAAAAATCTTGTCAAAAATCCTGACTAATCATTTAAATAAAGTTATATCATCACTTATACATGTGGATCAAGTAGGGTTCATTAGCGGCCGTAGCTCTGCTGATAATATTCGTCGGTTTATTGACATCATGTGGTCAGTAAAGGAGGAACAGACCCTAACTGCAGCTATCTAATTAGATGCAGAAAAGGCTTTTGACATGATAGAGTGGAGGTACCTTTTTAAAATTCTAGAAGTCTCTAGGTTTGGAAAAACATTTATAAGATGGAATAAATTATTGTATAAACAACAGGTAGCAGTGGTACAAACCAATGGATTAATTTCTGAGTATTTTGTACTAGGTAGAGGAACTCGGCAAGGCTCTCCACTCTCCCCGTTGCCGTTTTGTCTTGCTTTGGAACCGTTAGCTGCCACAATTAGAAAAAAACAAGGATTTTCCTGGCATTGTAGCAGGGGGACAAATACACAAGCTTATGCTTTATGCAGATGACATTTTATTGTTCATCTCCTTAGAATAATTGACATTTTTTTTTCTAAATTTTCACATTATAGGGAGAATTGGTCTAAATCAGAAGCCCTTGCACTGGCTGCAGTTTGCCCTGCCTCAGCTTTTCATCCTGGCATATTCCAATGGCCTAAGTCAGGTATTAGATATTTAGGAATTCTATTTCCCCAAATTTAAATGACTTAAAGGGATAGTGAATGAAAATTTGATGTTTATCTGCAGGGCATCCAAGATGTAGGTGACTTTATTTCTTCAGTAGAACACAAATGATGATTTTTAACTCCAACTGTCACGCTCTGACAACGGAAGTGATTTCTCGTGCTTATACTTCAATGAGTGCTAGACACCACTTCTGCTGTCAGAGTGCGATCAGACCTCATTAAGCGAGTGCTGAACGCAGTTGGACATAGTGGTGTTTTAGAGGTAAAAAAATAATATAAATACTGTTCGGTTTCTCGCACAAACCGATCGTTTTGTGTCTTAGGACATCAATGTGTCGTCACGAGCCGCAGGGTTTAATTTGGATTTGTCTGTGCATGTTTATTTGACTCTTGTTGATGGAGTTCCCATCCACTAGCATTATTTGACTGACAGCCAGCAACGGTTGGAGTTAAAAATCATAATTTGTGTTCTACTGAAGAAACAAAGTCACCTAGTCAAATTTTCATTTTTGGGTGAACTATCCTTTTAGTGAGAGCTAATTTCGACCCCTTAATGAAGAAGATTTTCTGCGATATGAATAGATGGGCTCCACTCCATATGTCAATGGCTGGAAAACTAATTAAAATGAATTGTAAGCCAAAATTGAATTATTTATTACAGTCTCTCCCAATACAAATACCACTTTACTACTTTAAACAGTTTGACAGAATATGTAAGGTTTTTATTTGGAATGGTAAGCGTCCTCGAATGCATTTTAATAAGTTACAGAGACCTGTTGAGAAAGGTGGTTTAGTCCTGCCTAGGGCTGCACGATATATCGCATGAGATTGTCACGCATTTCGTCAGTAAAGCCGGTTCCCTGATTACCTCTAAATCGCCATCACCTGCTTTCAAATGGAGCGGCATTTAATAGACAGAACCGTAGATCACTGAAAAGCCACGCAATATCGCGTTCATATCGCAGATGAATCGCCTTCGATAATGAACGCGATATTGCGTGGCTTTTCAGTGATCTACGGTTCTGTCTATTAAATGCCGCTCCATTTTAAAGCAGGTGATGGCGATTTAGAGGTAATCAGGGAACCGGCTTTACTGACGAAATGCGCGTGACAATCTCAAGCGATATATCGTGCAGCCCTAGTCCTGCCTAATGTTTTATTTTATTAGTATGCTTTCAATCTCAGACACCTGGCTCATTGGTCACTTCCGCCTGAGTGAGCTCCCCCTTGGTATACGATTGAACAATCAGTCTTGCCTTTGATCTCATTATTGCAGAGTCTCTCCATTAAACTGGATAGTGAGGTGAAAAAAACATCTGATTATTTCACATTTGCATAGAATTTTGTTAAAGATTTCTCGTCTGCTATGACCCTTACCTGAATGCTTGTTCAAGTATATGGTTGAACCCTAAACTGTGTATTAATAAAGCCCCCTTTCTATGGAGGGAATGGATTAAGAAAGGTGTTATTATATTAAGTGACCTTTATGAAAATGGTAGTCTGAAGTCATTTGAACATTTATTTCAGCAGTATGTTATATTTAGATCTCAGTTTTTTCAGTATTTACAGTTATGACATTTACTTTGTACTACTTTTGGTTCTAGTACACAGCCTCTTAAGACAGCAGACATTAACTGTATGGTAATTTTGGCATATGTGAAGGGTCATGAAGCAAACTATCTACTCCTGGTTGATCCAAAATCACGGTGATGGAGAGTTTTTAGCTCTTAAGAAAATATGGGAAAGAGATTTGAATTTAACATTTTATGACGAGGAGTGGCATAGAGTTTTAAAAAATGTCAAAACGGCATCTAGGGATGCAATAATACGCCTTATACAGTTTAAGATAGTGCAGGCTTGGGTTAAAAGTTACACCATATTGCTGGAGATGTAAGACTGAGGATGGAGACTTAACTCATGCCCTCTGATTTTGTAAATTCAGGATTTCTGGAAAAGGGTTCATGAACACATTTGCACTGTTTATACTCAGGTTTCACTATGTCCTCAATTGTTTATGTTAGGTGGGTGGACAGACAGTGACAAGAGACAAACACATAAGATAATGGGTACCAACCAGTTTAATGATTGGCAGACAAATAATTCTTAGGAGCTGGAAGTTAGAGGAGGCCCTTCCTTTCAGAAATGGATATTAGAACTAGGTAGAGTGGCTGCATTCGAAAATATGTCTTATAGACAGATGGACAAACTAAATTTATTTTATAAGAAATGGTCCAGATATGTATCTTATCTGGAAAAGGGGCAGTAATAATTTTGTGGGAGAAACATGTTCACATGTTCATGTTTTATCATTCAATCATTCATTCATTCATTCATTCATTCATTCATTTTAATTATTTATTATTATTATTATTCTTTTCTCACCAATATATGCTGGGAGTTATACTTATTGTATTGAATTGTATAGCCAAGTTGTGACCTCAAGCTGTAGTTGGGGATTTCTTGGTGGGTGGGTGGGTGTTGATATTTGGGGTGAAAACATTGATTTTGTACAGAAGCATTATGTTGTATTCTGAAAAGTGCCTGAAATCAATAAAAATGTTAATCACAAAAACAAAACAATCAAGAGTCAAGAGCCTAACTTTAACATAACACTGATCAGCATAATGGTGACTTCAAACCTTTGTTCATCTTTTCTTCAGCGTGTCGTCACTAATGTTCAATCATCACTTCATTATCTAATATCACTCCAGCACTGCTCAAGTGTTACATTTAACTCTGTAGTGTGGACACATATGAACACTGAGCAGTTAATGAAATGCAGGGGTTTTGCTGTGTATCATCCAACCTTAAGACATTTTTAAGCCAAAAAGTTAGTGATCCTGCAATATTTAAAGGACGTTCGAAGAATGTTGTTCTTTTCTGCCAACATTATGAGAATATTTAAAAAACCTCTACAAACAATGTATAAATAATGTTTTAGTGCTAACCTTTTGAGAACATTGATGACATTGAAGAAATGTTCTATTAACATTACTGGAAGAACATTTGTTCACAGCTTTGAAAGAAGCTTGACAGAATGTTAGCCAAAGTTATGAGAACGTTCCCTGTTAGCTGGGATGAGATGAGAACACATTTTACAATTCTTTGGGTTAAGAAAGAGTCTGAGTTTGTGATGTATTTCTTTCTCATTTGCTGCAAAACATTTATTCTCTCTGGATGTGCTTAAATCCACGGTAAGGATACATTCCTGTCAAATATCACATGTGCACTTCAGTGAGCCAACAGAAAGCATATTCATGCTTTTTAAAATGTAAAAATGAAATTCCTCATATAAATCCTAGGTCTTTAATCCTGCTCCTGGAGGCCCACTGTCCATCAGAGTTTAGCTGCCTAACCCTAAACAAACACACCTGACCAGCTAATCAAGGTCTAATCAAGGTCCCAATGCCAAGACCTGTGTGTACCAGATTGTGATCTTTACCCTGAAAGTCATGTGATGTTTTGGAAAGAGAGTTCAGAGGTCTGATATCTCTATAACGTACATATTCTTTCTGATTGGCTGATATGCATCATGCGTAACACAAGTACACTTATTTAAGCACACAGTGTTGTGGCAAAATAATACAGCAAAAGAACTGAATAAAACAAGACACATCTTTTATATGATATCCAGCAGAAAAACTGAGCTGTTTGGAAGACTGATTTCTACAGGTTTGATTTTTTATATTTTACATTTATTTTAGCAATTTAGGGACATTTTAGCAATGTTAAGTCTACTGGAACATAAGCAGAACAGAGCTTAGAGGGGTTGGGGGCACCGTCAGACACTGTGCTTAAGACTTCATCTTAAGATTGTACATTTTAATATAGTGCAAAGTTAGATGCCAGATACATTATATTTTTTTAGGCTTAATTTATGACTCTAGATAATAGATAGATATAGAGATCA